>NC_081414.1:284474090-284774090 GCF_030272615.1 Cryptomeria japonica | reverse complement strand
AAATATCGATATGATGCCCTAGACTTTGATTGATAAAAATTGATGCGAGGATGCCCCCTTGGGAGATGAATTGGATAATTTTCGAATGTTTTTGAATTTTTCACGCTTTTTTTTTTTTTTTTAAATTTTGAAATTTTTTTCCAATGTTTAGATTGTTAATGATTTTTTTTTTATTTTTAGAGTTTTTTAGAGTCAATCCGATTCATTTCCCGATAAGAAATTTGAAAACGCTACCCTGCCATGCTGATTAGTTGATTAGATGATTAAAAATAAGTGGAATAAAAATCCCACTTAAATGCCCCATAATGAGTTTTAAAAAAAGTGAATTCTTTTTACCACTCCTCATTTGTGTACTGTAGTTGTTGGAGAAAATTTGCTCTGGAGAAAGGAAATGGCGATCCCTTACCACCAACATAGGTTCGAGTGAGTTCGGCGATATGAGCATTCTCTGACATACGGTCTACTAGTACGTACTTCGAGAAAACTCAGCTTTGTTAATTTTTAGTTAATTTTTGAAAAAATTTAGCTATTTGCATAAAAATTCAGTTTTTAGTGTTTTCGCCAGATGGGTTGGGAAAAAAATTATATATTTGAAATGGGTTTTCCGGATTTTCAAAAAATTTCCAATTTGCATTCGAAAAAAATAATATATTTATGTATGCATTTTTTTTACAAAAAATACATTTAAAAAATATGATTTTTTGAAATTTGAGCATTTGGGCGGAAAAAGGGTGGAGGTGGAGGCGGAGGCGGAGGCCCAACGACGGCTGCCACTGTAGGCATGATCGGCGCCGCGCGCACCGTCGACACTACAGGAGGTGCCACGAGCGCCACTGCAGTCACCACCGGTGTTGCGGGCGGTGCGTCGGGCGCCACCATGGGGTTTTTTTTTTGTTTTGTTTTTTCAATTTGGATGACTTTTTTATTTTTGTGATTTTTGATGATTTTTGATGATTTGATTTTTTTGATTTTTTGATGATTTGATTTTTCTGATTTTTTTATTATTTTTGATGATTTGATTTTTTTGATTTTTTGATTATTTTTTATTTAGGTGATTTTGAGAAAATGATTTGATTTGTCGATTGGTTGAATTTGTTGTCAATTTGATTTGATTTTTGATGGGTAAGATTTGATTAGCTATCTAATTGATAAAATTAGATGCTCCTGATTGATAAATTTGATGATCAGTTCTGATTATCTCGATGCACGCACGAGATGAGATAAGTTTGATAATGACCTCATGATAGATGAGCGTCATTGATAGGGGCTGCCCAATGAGATTTGATAAAAATCTCAATTGAGCAAAATAGACCGATAGATAGATTGATTTGATAGATAGATAGATCAAGAAATTGATATGATGAGATGATTTGATTGTAGGAGCACTTTACTGTTCTTTAGTCTCGAGACAATTTCCCAAAGACATGGATGTTGATACCCTACCTTAGCCAGGCAGAGTGAGACCATATTGGCAGGTGTGGCTTATCTTCCCTTCTTGACATGCCCTAACCTTTGATAAATCAAGGATTACTGACAGCTTTAGCAGAGCATTGGTGTAGTGAGCATAACACGTTTCATTTGCCAAAGGGAGAGATTACGGTCACACCTGATGATGTCTACTAGATTTTGCACATCCTTGTGATGGGCGATCTAGTATATTATGATCTCAGCGAGCGGGGTGGGACAGAGGCACTTTGCCAAGTGTTTGAGGATGATGAGATAGGCGGGTATGATATTGCGTGGCAGGAGATGCTAGAGCTAGGATATGCCACATTACCGACTATGCTTGCCGGATTTATTGGAGGTTTCCTTTGTCCTGATCACAGGTCAAAGGGATTATCTGTTGGATGGGGTTGTCGGCTTGAGCAGATGGTGACAGAGGGGACTTGCTTTGCATGGGGGTCATGTATGTTGGCACATTTGTATCATGACTTGCACCAAGTTGTGTATCAGGGATCAGTTGCGTTATCAGCAGGGGTGACCGTGCTTCAGATATGGGCTTGGGAGCATCTACCTATCACACGACCATTGGCTGATAGAGATAGACCTATAGGTAGGCCTTATGCTGAGGGGTATCTAGGTATTATTGTCCAGCAAAAGCTAGGCAAATTAGAGTACTGGTGATGGACCTTGGATGATCTGGATACTGTGATATGGAGACCATACAGGGATTGTGAGATTTGGCCTAAGGATATAGTGGAGATGTTGTATGTATTCATGATGTGATATCTAATTGGATCGACACCCTATGTCATCGAACTATTCCTTTGTATGAGGGTGTTGAGACAGTATGGTAGGATACAGGGGATGCCATAGGGTACAACTCATTATGCTCATCAGAGATTGGATGTGGCTACTTGGGGGCCTTCTATTTCATATGACCAGGCCTGTGCAGAGTATCGATCATTGGAGCCAGTTGATTGGGATCATCTTCCAGGCATGATGGGTAGTGGGATGACACATGAGTATGCCATGCACCATACTATACATAGGTTTCTGAGGTTGACACATCCAGATGAGCCAGAGCCATTTTTTGATGAGGATGATGAGAGGCTATGACGTAGAGCTTCTAGACAATGGAGGGATGGTGGGGGGGGAGGAGGTGGAGGTAGAGATGATAGTGGAGATGGAGATGGATATGGCAGACATGCAAAAGATCATGGTGCTATAGATGATGATGGAGGAGATGATGATGGGGGGGATGGTGGAGATGATGATGGGGGAGATGGTCAAGCAGTGGCAGTGGAAGTGATAGGCAGACCAGGAGCTAGTAGTTCTAGATCTGCTAGAGATGTATATACAGATTGGATGGCCTAGGTGGTCAAACGCAGGAGATTAGGTCCAGGGGATCAGGGGCATCAGGTTCCAGAGCAAAAGGTTCCCCTGATTGAGCAGGTACCTATGACAATATCACAGGTTGAGTAGCCATAAGTAGAGGCACCTTGATGGATCCTCATTAGGATGCTGTCTCATCAGCAGGAGGCTCAGATTACGGACTTACAGGCTCAGGTTCAGTAGCTAGAGAGTCGACTAGCAGAGAGGGACTCTCAGATGACCTAGCTAGAGACTTAGATGGCTTCTCTCATAGTCGAGAGAGACGCAACTATGGATAGGTGTCGGTAGGCCGAGACATAGGTACAGTTGTCAGGAGGGTCTACTTCAAGGAAGACTACCCTGAAGATGATGCACCAGGGGATCTGAGAGGCTGAGTATTACAGGACCTTATACTTTACTATTGTTCCTCCTGATCAGAGGGCTCCAGGATTTTCACAGTTGAGCAGGAGATCGGGACAGAGCCAAATTGAGAGTCGAGGAGTGATAGGGCCTCTTTAGAGAGCTCCCCTAGGCAGGGACTTAGGTACAGGGGTACCAGCTAGTGCTACTCTACCTGCCGCATTAGGACAAAGTTTCACACCACATCCTAATGGTCACACTGATATGGGACATTGATCTATTTATGTACACACCTTTTTGTGATGAGATATGGATGACTCCTGTGATGCATATTTGTGATGTATCTCATATATTTTGTGATATCATTGTACCTTGGACATTGATCTTGTTTTGATGATATGATATGCAATCGATCTTATTTGCTCTACACGTCCTATGAGATGATGGATGCATTCTATTTGATATATTATTATGATGTACAGTTACTTTCATGATGTATGCTTGATGTATGCTTTAATTTCTATATGCTTATGAATTCTAGATGATGGATATATGATGATGCAGTATTTACATGATGTATGCAAATATGTATGGTGATGTTTATAATTATTATGTGATACATGTGCAATGCAATGCTTTCTATGTTTATGATATTTTATGATTTTCTCATGCATGTTAATATGAGATGGATGTAATGCAATGGTGTTATTTTATATGATTTGAGATTTGATGAATGCCATGCAATGATCGTACTAAATGAATGAATGATTTGATGCTTTATATGAATGATGCCTTAGTATGCAATAGTTACATGAGATGAACTAACTTATCATGCAGGATGAATGAATTGATTATTTTTGTTATTGTCCAATGTACTCAATCATGTAATAAGAGAGATAACACCATGTTAGTTTTGGCCTTGGAAAAGATGAGCATTGTGATCCCATGCAAAATGAAATGCAGGTCTATCTTAAAATGCCAATGTAAAAAAGAAATGCAATGCAGTGATCGGATCGGTCATGGAGTCATTGCTTTGTTTCATCATTGAGCCTTTAAAATGTGGGAAGTGAGTGCAAACATCAATGGTATAATTGAACCATGATGACCTGAGCACTACTTTCCTGGGTTTTGATATTGCAAGTTAGCACAAGCATCGAGGTATAATTGAACCAAGATGAGCAGAGTGTTGCTTGCGTAAAATAGGCAGTATTAACCATTTCTATATGCAAGTCCAAAATGTCTTCCATGATACTCTGATGATCATGTCCTTAGACAAATTTGCACATATTAATGATTAATTTACAGACAGTAGACAAGAAAAAAATCATGTTCCTTCCCCGTTCCTCTAGTCAAAGACATCCTACAGTTACTCAGAAATAATGATAGCAAAAATCAAAATAAAATAGTCGAACCATTATTGTCACAGTGTTAAAATCATGAGTCAAGATATATCATCCATTGATATGTGTTTTGTCATGTTTAGATTGATATGTGATAGTTAATGGTTGATAATGTGATCTTATGTTCAATGTTGGATGTATCTCAGTTTCTCGCTTGACAAGCGTTGTCTGACTGTTGTTCTACCTATTTGATTTAACTCAAAATGGTCATAACATTTTGCCCCCAGCCAGGTTCAGGATTTTGCCCCTAGCCTAGAAACAAACCTTATTATGATACAGTCAATGATCCAAACCATGACGAGAAATCACTTGGGATGCTAGCATATGTACAAAAGCTTTATGATGGATATGAACAGTGTTGATGGAAAAGAATGCAAGCGGAAGAATGCGTGAACCAATAGATGGCAAAGCTAGCCGACAGATAGCGCCTATTTGCCAGGTTTTCACCATCTATTTTTATTGCACTTTTTCTCATATTTGATTTTTTTTTTTTTTTTTGGATTTTTTGCTTTTTCACTATTTTTTGGATTTTTTGCTTTTTCACTGTTTTTGGATTTTCTGGTTTTTCACTATTTTTTGATTTTTCAACTTTTCCACTATTTTTGGATTTTTCAACTTTTTCACTGTTTTTGGATTTTTCAAACATAAAACTTCTTCAGATGCATGCTATTGATGGGTTCCTCAAGCTGATCCCCATCTTGTGTTGACAACTGATATGCTCCTGATCCAAATACTGTTGTGACCACAAATGGACCTAACCAATTTGGTTCAAATTTTCCTTTCTTTTCTCGATCTGACTAATTTCGTGGATTTTCCTTTAGTACTAGTTCTCCAACTTGAAAGATTTGTGGTTTGACCTTGTGATTATAAATTTGGCACATTCTTTGTTGATATACCTTTAAATGGTCAAAGGCATTTTGTCTTCATTCATGGATCAATTCTAACTCTTGCAGTCTAGATACTCGTTGTTATTCATTTGGAATAAGACCTTTTAGTGATACATGTAGAGAGGGTATCTCTACTTTGATTGGCAATATGGCTTCTTATCCATATACAAGAGAGAAAGGTGTGGCACCTGTTGGTGTGTGGATACTAGTGTGGTAGGCCCAAAGAGCAGGGTTTAGTTGAATATGCCAATCTCTTCCAACATCGTTCACTATCTTTTTCAGGATTTTTAGAATAGTTTTGTTAGATGCTTCTGCCTGCCCATTCCCCTATGGATAATAGGGTGTGGAGAATCTATGCTAGATCTTGAACTTCTCACATAACTCTTGTACATCCTAATTCTTGAATGGTCGCCCATTATCAGTGATAATGGTCATTGGTATTCCATAGCGATAGATGATGTAATTCAAGATAAATGCAACAATTTTTTTCCCTGTGATATTTGTGAGAGGTATTGCTTCAATCCATTTTGTGAAATATTCTATAGCTACAAGGATGAATTTGTAACCATTAGATGAAGAAGGATTTATTTTTCCTACTAGATCAAGACCCCATTGACAGAAAGGTGATGATGTTGCTAAAGCATGAAGTTCTTGTCCCGGTGCATGGATCAAATTCCCATGGATCTGACATTGTTTGCACATTCCAGCTATCTAAAAAGAATCTTGTTCCATAGTCGGCCAATAATAGCCCAAGCATATGAGTTTTTTTTAAAGGGTAAGACCACTTGACTGAGTGCCACAAATGTCATTATGGACTTCATTTAAGGCCTTCTTAGATTCTTCTTGTTTGAGACATCTTAAAAGAGTACCATCTAGACCTCGTTTAAATAGGGTATCCACGAGAAGAGTATAATGGGAGGATTGGCGAATAAAGTTTCTCTTCTGATTTTTCGATAAGTCAAGAGGTAAGATGTTATCTTTCAGGTATGTGTAAGTTTGTCCATAGCGGGAGGAATCATGTCCAATAAGTTGACAAATGGTTTGGGAATTAGGACAATTATGAGACGGGTAAAACAACTCTTCAACTAGGAATTCATAACGCTCTTGATTTTCCTACATTTGTAATAGAGAAGCAAGTGTTGCCATGGCATATGCTGCTTTGTTATCATTTCTTGGAATTTATTCAAAAGTATTTTCAACAAAATATTTCTTGAAGTCATCCATAATCTTTTTGTAAGGCATGAGTTTGTCATCTTTTGTTTGATAGTCATCATTGATTTGATTGATGATGAGCTGAGAGTCTCCAAAGACCTGAAGTTGTGTAATGTTCCATTCCATAGCCATTTTGATACCTGTAACCAAAGCTTCATATTCTACAGTGTTTTTGGTGCATGGGAAGCTTAATTTGTATGCTTTCGGGATGGTATAACCTTGTGGTGTGATAAATAGAATTCCTGCTCATGATCCATGCTGTGTATATGAACTATCAAAGTATAATTGCCATGTTTTTGTGGTGTCCGTTACGATATTAGCATCAAGAAATTCAATTTGCAAAGGATGATCATCTTGAAGTAGTGCCTCAACTAGTTGGTCTACAATGACTTGTCCCTTGATAGATTTTCTATCTACATACTCAATATCAAACTCACTTAGGATCATGATCCATTTTTCTAGTCATCTTGTCAATGTTGCCTTGTTGAGCAAATACTTCAATGGATCGATTTTAGCTATCAACTTGATGGAGTGAGATAATAGATAGTGTCTTAATTTTTGAGAAGCAAAAACTACCACTAAGCATGCTTTTTCTGTTGGGGAATAGTTGAGCTCATATCCCACTAGTGTTCTGTTGATGTAGTAGATGGCTGGCTCTTTTCCTTCATTATCCTATTGTGCGAATAAAACTCCTAATGATACTTTAGTGGTCGATAGATAGAGCAATAACGGCTTGTCTGGAATTGGTGACATTAGAACAGGTGGTTGCATGAGATATGCCTTGATCTTGTTGAATGCATCCTCACATTGATGGTCCCACTTGAAATGAACATTTTTATGCAATAGATGGGTAAATGGTTGATATTTATTTACTAGTTGAGCCACAAATCTTCTGATTGAGTGGAGTCTTCCTTCTAGTGATCTGAGTTGACTTATATTCTTGGGAGATGCCATTTCCATGATTGCTTTGACCTTAGCTGGATCTACTTCGATGCTTCTAGCTGAAACAATGTATCCCAATAGCTTTCCTGAAGTGACACCAAAGGCACATTTCTTAGGATTTAGTCATAGCTTGTACTATTCTAACCGGTCAAAGATCTTTTCCAGTATTTTGATATGTTATTCTTTGTTGTATGATTTTGCCAAGATGTCATCCACATAGTCTTCCATGAATGTATGCATCATGTCATGGAATATTGTTGTCATAGCTCTCTGATATGTGGCACCTGCGTTCTTTAGTCCAAAAGGCATGACGTTCCAGTAGAAAGTACCCCACGGAGATGTGAAAGATGTCTTTTCTTGATCTTCAGGTGCTATTTTAATCTAATTGTATCCAGAGAAACCATCCATTAGAGAAAACATGGAGTGTCTAGCTGTTAAATCTACAATAATGTCAATGTTAGTCAAAGGAAAGTCATCCTTTGGACATGCATTATTAAGATCTCTGAAGTTTGTGCATACTCTGATACTTTTGTCTGGCTTTGAAATAGGAACAATGTTTGATACCCATTGAGGATATGCTATAGGTCTGATGAATCCTTCATCCAGTAATTTTTTTAGTTCCACTTTGACCAGGAGAGAAATATGTGGATGCATCTTTCTTAATTTCTATTTGACTGGTTTGGCTTGTGAATTGACATTTAAGTGATGCATAATAAGCTCTAGATCCAAACCTAGCATGTCTACATATGACCAGGTGAAATTGATTTGCCGTTGTTTAAAGAATTCCATTTATTCTTTCCTTTCTTCTTCTAACAAAGAAGTTGCTGGATGTAGGATCTTTGGTTGCTCTATTGTCCCAATATTAACTGCTTCTATTGGTTCGATCAAAATTGATGACCTTTCTTGATAGTACTCAGGTAAAGTGTCAAATCTCCCATCTTTCGGCGCCTCGAGGAAGTTTTCACTGTTAGATGCGTCCTTTATTTTTACTTTTTCCTGATCTAATGTTGCCAAGAAATGGTTTTCAACATTAGACCTGATATTGTTTTCTTTATTTTCCTTTTTGTGACTAGGAGATTTGGCACCCACTTGACTGGAAGATGCATTGCTGAAATTCCTGGTGGAAGTTGTTGCAGGTTCAATTGCATTAAGATATACGGATATGGCATGGTCATTCGAAAAGGTATCAATTGCAATATGTCCTTCATTTTCCTATTCAATAAGTTCGGGGTGGATTAGAGGTAAACAATCATCAGGTTGAGATGTTTCAAGAGTATTTAGGGTCATGATTGAGTTATCAAAGTTTTCGATATGTATGTCAATGTCTAGAATGGTACCCTCATTAGAATGACCTCGCCCAAGAAGTTCTTGATCATCCTCAATTAGGTCCAAGTCAGCCGAATGTGATTCTAATTCAAGTGAACTAGTTCCTAACATTTTCCCTGCATACGTGTGAACTACATCGACTCCTACATCTTCTTTAAAGAAATTTTCTTCAGCTGATTCTTCAGAATGATAGGAATCCCATTCCCATTTGTCAGAATGTGTCTCACTTGCAACTTGCAATCTACAAATTTGTTCATATAGCTTTTGATGTGTTTCTTCTGTTTGTCTTGCTATATCTTTCCTTCTTTCATATTCAACTTCTTCTGGACTGAGATTGAGTTCTATCAACTTTACTATTAGCTCTCCTTGATTAGTACTAGGTTCATGCTTGTTTTGATTGAGAGTTAATGCTTCTTAGGAGGTATTATTGGTTTGTTTCTCTTGTTGATTTGAGGATTGTTTTTTTTTCCATTTCATGTTTGTTTGTGCTCATTGCTTTGCAGATGCTTCTTCCCTTTCAATTGCAAGTTGTTCTTGTCTATTTTCATATTCCCCTTGGTGCTGATTAGAGAATATGTCTTCTGGTAGAGTAATTTATCCATACCCTAAGCCTACTTTGTCTGTGGCCTACTGAGTATGAGGTTGGATAGGTTCTAAGATACCTTCTTTTCTTTTTCCTATAGGACCTGTTCCAGTGTATCCCATCCTTTGAAGAATATTGAATCCCTTTCCATATTTTTCTGTAGGTATTTTGACATTGTTGACTTTTTGTTGAACTTCTTCATCTTTGTATAGCCACTATAGGACATCTTTGTCTTCTATATCCTCTGATAATGTTCCATCACTAATGAATGCTCCATCAAATATTGGAGATGTTTCACAATTGGTTGTTGTTTAGATTTTGATGGTTTTCCAAAGGATTTAAGAGAGAGTGGTAATTGTGATATTGAGTATTCTCCATTTCCTCGATCTGTTAGCTGCATTTGTTTTTCCATACTTGATAAAATAGAGGCAAATGATTGTTCTTTGGATTGTGTGTTCGAAGATGACACCTCCCTGTTGTGAGGAACAATGACTTCTTGAGCCATTTTTAGATTGCTGCAATATTGGAATGAATTTGAATCTGTAGATATTGTGATTTCTTGTCCATTATAAGGAAATTTGACACACTGATGATAGGTTGATAGGACTACTTGTAGGTCATGCATCCATGGTCTCCCCAAGAGTATATTATCTGATAAGTCCAAGTCCAGAACTTGGCATGCTGTGTTTTTCTATAAAGGTCCCACTCTGATAGGTAGTATCACAATTCCCTTGGAGGAACATTCTTCTTCATCATAGGCTTTTATGGTGATCTTTTTGCGGGGATTGACTACATCTTTTGAATATCCTAAGGCATGAACAAGACTCAATGAACAAATATTTAGGCCAGCTCCACCATCTATTAGAACATGTTTAACTCGTGTTTTGTGAATGAGGACTTCAATATGCAAAGGAGCATTGTGGGGATGTTGCAAGGACATGTCATCTTCTCTAGTAAATTATAAGCAATGACGAGTTGTGAGGTGTCCCACCATGGTTTGGAATTGATGAATATCAAGATCTTTGGACACTGTGGTATCGAAGATGGATATTTGTGCACGTGTTTTCTGTAATTGATCCACTAGATTGTATTGTTTGGTAGTGGATGGCATGTTTGTTGTAGGACCCGACAAAACCACTTTGGCTTTTCTTCGTGTGATAACATGAGCGGGTTCTTGATGTTGTTTCTCTTTAACCATGGTCACATTTACCACATTGTCATATATATGAGCATAGTTTACCTTTACTTTACCTTTACCATTTTGCCCTATTGATGATTCACCCTTCTCATAGTTAGGAAGTAGAGTTTTGAAAGCTTTGTGAGATTGGTTTGTTGTATGTCCATCCACAGTTATTATTCCATTATCAATCAAATCTTGGATGACATGTTTTAATCATTGACAAGCATCTGTTTGGTGTCCTTTGTTTCGATGGAAATCACAATAATGGTTGTCATTCCACCAAGTAGGTTTTACCTTGGGTTCAAAGTTTCTTTCTTCTGGTAAAGTAATCAATTTGTTTGCGATAAGTGTTTTTAATGCAGACCCAAGGGGTTCACCAATGTTTGTAAATTGTCTTCGAAAGAAATTTTTGATAGTTGCTTTTTGGTGATGTTGTTTTGCTGAGCTGCTGCTGAGTGATTCGATAAATTGAAAACTGGTTGCTTTGGTTTTACATTCTTGTTATCCACTATCCCATCATTGACGACATTACGATTTCTATTCCAAAATTTTGGTTTATCATTGTGATTATTGTTGTTAGTGTTGTTAGGAGGGTGAACTCCTTCTTTGAATATTTTCAACTCACCTTTCTTTATCATGGCTTCCTCCATTCTGATTCCATTATCAATCATTTTTGCAAAACTTTGATTTCCTTGTATTTTTAAGTAATAACTCATTTGATCATTTAAGTTGTCGATAGATATGTCCATTTTTTCATACTTTGGCACTGTACGAGGATACCTCAAAGCTAACCGCCTCCATCATTGTAAGAATGTCATGAAGGGTTCTCCACTCTTTTGTTTTGTCTTACACAGGTCTAGCATGGTTACTTCATGTTGTATATTGTAGGAATATTGGGACACAAACTTATCCACCAACTCTAAAAATGATATGATTCCACGTGGAAGTTTAGAGAACCATTCCATAGCTAGTCCAGTTAAGCTTTTCAAAAATAGTCTCATTAAGTATGTATCTTCATGTGCAAACTCCATGCTCATTGTGCAAAATTCTCTTATATGATCTTGAGGGTCAGTGCTTCCATCATATTTTTTGTAACTAGGAGTTTCGAAACCTATAGGAAATGGTATCATGTTTAGGTTTTTGTCGAACGGATAAGGATAGATTTCTGGAAACGAGTATCGTCTAACATTTCCTCTTTGCATATATTGAATTTGTATTTGCAGTGTTTTTATTTGTTGTGTGAGAGTCATGATAGGATTATCCACATGATTTGTTCTTGTATGACCATGATTTTGCATTCTAGGAGGATATTGATCTCTTCTGGTATCATCTCTATCCCTTCTTGTATCTTCATTGGATTGAGCGTTATTTAGAATTTCTACTTCATCTCTTGTGGGAGTGTAAGTTTCCTCATTGTTTCTGGTGTTATTAGGAATTGACGTGTTATTCATTTTGAGACCAAAGATGTCCTCATATTGTTCATTACTAGGAGGAGGATCACTTTTCTTTTGTGTCAATTTGTTTATATCAAAATCTTGGGGGAGTGTAGCACCAGATTTGGCTAACATTAAGAAATATTTTTCTTTTTCTCCCTCCAATATTTTCTGCATAAATTTTTTGAATTGAGGATATTTTTTGATGTCTCTGACATGTTGTTCTATTATTTCCTCTTCAACTTGGATTTCATCTTCATGTTCCATGTTTCTATAGTCTTTAGTTATTTCAAGCGTTTCTATTTCTCTTTCTGCAATCTTTTGTCTCTGAGCCTTGGTTAGAACAGGCATACACATGTTTTGAATGTTTTTTGAGGTTTAAATCTTGAGTAATGTGTTGTTATAAGTGATCAATTGTTGAGGTGAAAGTTGTAAATGGATGATCTTTTCAAGTATTCTCTTGTTTACAAGTTTTTCGATCTTAGTTTTGGAGTGTAGATTTTGTGATTTATGATATGACCAAGTTCAATAGGAATGATATATCCTATGATAGAGAACGAGGTTATTTTGATCAAGCGTTATAGTTTCGTGATTAAAGGATGATATATCCTGATGAGAAACTATGTTTGAATGATCAGTTTATCAAAGACAATGTGAAGTTGCACTTTAAGGTGTTTGATCTTTAACTTGTTTGAGGTGAATACTTGAGACCTTTGTGTGTCTTGTTCTTGAATCTATTTTGACAGAGGATAACCTGATTGAATGACCCAACAAGATGACCTACTCGCTATGTTTGATTGTTTGAGAAATGGGTTGTTTTTGTTTTCTAATTTTGATGCAATTTACCAGAAACGATGACAAAGTGACCAGGAACTCTGCTATATTGACCAAAAACACTAACAGACTTACCATAAACACTGCTAAACTGATTACAAATGCTAAGAAACAGACCAAAAATGCTGAGAAATAGACTAGAAATGCTAAGAAACAGACCAGAAACACTGTTTTGTACCCCTAAAACACTGAGAGACAGATCAAAAATGTTGTTTTGTACCCTAAAAATGCTGACAGATAGACCAGAAATGCTGACAAACTAACCAGGAACTCTGCTTTGCAATACAGTGACTCTAAAGTTCAAATAATGATGTGCAGATTTAGCAAATTAAGTATTTGAACTTAGGAGATTGCAATTTTGACGCAATTTTGTGATTTTCAGACTCAGAAAATGGATATTTAGACCTGACAAGTACAAACTAGGAGATCTAATGCTGCTACATGAGCAATTTGACATGAAACTCACAAGTGTTGTTGATTAGACCAAAGGAGTTGACCTTTAGACCAAGAGAGCTACTATTTAGACCAAGAACTCTGTTGTTTAGACCAGGAACTCTGCTGTTTAGACCAGAAACTCTGTCGTTTAGACCAAAAGCTCTAATGTGCTCAACCTTGGAGAGTTAATGTTTAAATATGAGAAATTTGACATTCACACCAAGAGAGCTGACGTTTGGACTGGCAATGTGACTATTTGGACCTTAGGTGCGACTGTTTGGACAGTGAATGTGACTGTTTGGACTGAAAGAGCTAATCCTTGGACCAAAAGAGCTAATGTTTGGACTGTGAATGCGACTGTTTAGACTGAAAGAGCTAGTGTTTGGACCAAAAAAGCTAATGTTTGGATTGTGAATGCGATTGTTTAGATTGATAAAGCTAGTGTTTGGGCCAAAAAAGCTAATGTTTGGACTGTGAATGTGATTGTTTTGACTGAAAGAGATAATCTTCTATGAAACTTGTGAATTTGACCATTTGAAGTTTGATTTTTCAATGTTTGTTGTATTTCAATGGATGAGATCTTGACTTGACTTACAAACACATAAATCAGATTGTATTTTTGTCCAAAAGGACACATAAAGTGTATGTTCAAGAAGCTTTAAAGAAAGCCCAAGTTTGCATGGGTTTTGAACAATTGAAAACACATCAATTAGTCTATCCTAAGGAGATTGGCTTCATTATTAGTTCTTAGTCCACAACTTGGTACCCTGTCAGCTCACATAGCCTTGTCACCCCCTAAAGGGCGCATGTGTTTTGCCTTTGCGAGAGCTAGTGGAGTCCCATTATGAGCCTAGCAATAAGGTCTCAAAAGGGGAGTTCGCACATATGCTCCAGAGGGACATATGGTGAGTATCTTAAGGAGAGATTCTTCCCACTCCATGCACTAAGAATTTAATAATGTTCAGAGGTAAACCAGGTAGGTTATAATTTACTTGGAACTAGTAAGGGATCCGTTCGGCACGTCAGGGTATAAACTCAATTAAGAGGTCTCCCATCCTTGAAAACCAAGGTTTGATATACCCGAAGGTGCGGAGGAGAGCTATTCTCGAGCATTGCTGTTGACTTGATTTTCATCAAATCATGTTTATTTTATAGTGCGTTAGAGTACTTGGCATTAGCCATTCCCACTTGGGTCATTCCCCTCTCACCGACCTTAATGGCTAAGAGTTATTACTCCTCGGAAGGGCAGGCCCGCTAAAGATATGCACTATTAAAAGCAAAGGATGAGTCTGGCTTCCTGATCACCTAAGAAAGGTGAGAGAATACTCGCCTATCATCAAAACACATAAGACATGTTTGTTTATTTCCATTGTAATTAGTCTATGTGCCTAATTTAACAAATATAAGTGCAAAATCCCGTAGCTGCAAACAAAGTTAGTAGTTTATATTGCATTCTTTGATGGTGAAATAGTTTGTGACTCTGGTCTTTCACAGCGAAATAAGTACCTGCAAAACCAAGAAACTACAAATTAGGTTTGGGAAAATGACAGTCCAGAAGCAGAAATGAGGAATGCAACATATAATATTTGTAAAATCAATAAAAAACTAAAAACGCCATCAAATTGACCAAAAATGCCATCCTATGTGCCAAGAACATTGCTCTGCACACAAGAAACACTGCTCTACACACTAGAAACACTATTCTCCACACTAGAAATGTCATCAAACAGTCTGAAAACACTGACAAATGTACCAAAAATGCCACAATACATGCCAAAAATGCTAAAGTACAGACTGAAAATGCTATAGTATAGAAAAACATAAAACAGAGTTGAGAAGTCTCCCAAAAACATCATTTGAGGTGCTGGAATGCAACAATAGAGACCAAGAACACAATTCAAGAGCCCAAGAGAGCTAATCTGCACTTCGAAAGAGCTAATCAACCTGTCAATGAAATTTCCTGCAAGCAAACTTGTTAAAGATCAAAGGGGCTAGGCCCCACGGTGGGTGCCAATTAATGTGATGCTAAAAATGTGGTATATAGGAGGTATACACATATAATGAGACAATAAAATGTAATTGAAAAGCTTAATTGAAAACTAAATCAAAGATGTAAACCATAAGCCTTCCTTGAAATGTCCCATTTTCCTCTATTCTTGAGGACCTTGAAGGTGTTGGAATAATGGGCTCTCAGCGGAGCAATGACCTCCAAAGTGGCAACTCAAGAGTTGAGTAGCTATTTGATCATGATTGACTATGGAGATGATATGAAATGCATGATTTAAGAAACTAGATTAACATGATATGATAAATCCAAAAGCTAAATGCTAGATAATTGAAATGCAAATTGCCTATAGTAATGATGCCTAAATTGATATGAGATGGGATCCTTATTGGTCCAAATTGGGGGATATTTATAGGATTTCCAAGGCCAAAGCTGAGGTGGTAGGAATCGACCGTCCAGATCTGATCTGAAGATATCAATGGCCAAGATTGAGGAAGCTGGAGAAGAGGATGGAGGAAGGGACACTTGTCATCTTTGTGGTGACAAGTGTCAAGGAGCCCTGCTCATGAGAGGTCAAGTGTCCAAGGGAGGAGACGTGTCAAAAGTGCCATGTGTCTCAAGCAGAGAATATCCACACCATGGAAGGTTAGGATAAGGAGGTTAGAATGTGCAAGATGGGATTGGGTTAGTTAGACCCAAGATTATATTGAATGGGTTAAGTAAGAGGATGGTTAGGTTAGTTGGTTAAAGTTAGGAGCCATGTGCTCATTTGAATTTAGAAATTCAAATAATTGGAAAATGGCAATTAGTCTCAACAAACTTGAGTTTTTTTATCTTAATTAGAGATTAGAAGAATTGATTAATATGGGGAGACATTAATTAATTTATAATTAATTAATCAAAAGGGGATGTGAGATGAACTATATAAATAAATCATTTAGATTTATTTACTAGTAGATGAATAGAGAAATTAATTAAATTGCTTGTTAATTCAATTAATTGGGAAGGGGAATTAATCAAATAACTGCGTATTTAATTAACTATCTTCAGACCATTTTTAGGTGTATACAGTATCTGTGAAAAGAAAGATTTATAGTTGGTAATATAACAAGTTGCAGATGAAGAATTTTGGACCTTGCAAGATCTTAAGGAAATTCAATTCCAAAAATGCATATGAAGTGGAGCTCCTAGATTGTTTGTGTATTTCCCGAATATTCAACACTATAGATCTACATTAGTATCATGGATAAGAATTCAATGAAGATAGTATTGTAGACTTGAAGAAACAGTTTCCTCGGAAGGAACCAAATGGAGATTGAAGACATTTTGGACTGTAGGATTGGGCATAGTACCTAGAGCAGTCAGTACAAGGAGTATCTTGTGAAATGGAAGGACATACGAGTTGAAGATTTATTTTGGATTTCTTAGGCAGAGGTGGACCACCTTGGTTTTCTTGTGACCCCTCCAAAGTGAGGGACTCATTTTTTCAACAACCCTAGATGTCTGATGCAAGAGCATCCCCGGTTCTTGGCAATCTTGCATCAACCAAAAACATTTCTTCTTAGTTTGTTTTCTATTTTACAATATCAAGATTTCTTTCTACATTTTCTTGCATTGTCGCATCGGATCTTGTAGAGATGGATTTTTATTTTGAACACGATTACCTTGCTTATTCCTAAACCGTGAAATGTTTGGATTATTTTCCAAGGATTTATCACTTCCAAATTTTGAGACAATTTTTTGGCTTAGAACACCGGAACCGCTTGGACCTATTTGCTGTTGGTGAATCTTACGGATCCTTTTCGTAGCTTGTAGATCCCCCATTCATTGATTCCAATGTTCCTTGGTATGTGGCCAACCTTCCCTCTAATCCACACTTCATCCTTTGGATTTTCTAAAGGAAACTC
Source organism: Cryptomeria japonica (assembly GCF_030272615.1). Lineage (NCBI taxonomy): Eukaryota > Viridiplantae > Streptophyta > Pinopsida > Cupressales > Cupressaceae > Cryptomeria > Cryptomeria japonica. The sequence continues at coordinate 284,756,772 of NC_081414.1, read as the reverse complement.
TTTGGTGGAGGCCAACCTAGTGGTTTTACATGTTTGATCTTGTTCTTCAGTATTTGATCCCTCTTGAATCGACCTGGATTCCTTTTGACCATATAAATCAATGTAATTGAGCTTCATAATTTATCAGAGAGAATATAGAAGACATATCTTAATATTTAGAGGTCTACAGTTGACCGATTCTATAATTGAGCATGTATGTAGCAGGCCAGTGAGTTGAATCTTGTAACCCAGATGTTACCGATTATTTGTAATAAGTTTTCATGATCTAATTCATTCAGTTTTCCATTGCCTCCATCATCTTTTCTTTCTTTCATTGTGTTTACTCTTGTTGCATGTTCTAGATAGATCTTATTAAGGTCCTTCCTAACTATGACTACACCAACAATCTAAACTCTATTTTCATTAGATTTGTTTCTAGGAAAAAGTTAATAAGTTTTAATGGATAACTGATTCATCCCCACTCTTAGTTATCTAGAAAATTCAACATTCAACAATGGGTATCAGAGTAGTAAGCCCTCCCACAGTGATCTTGTTTTGTAATCCCATGTAACTAGTTATATTATCTTGAGAGTTAACCCTCTTTGTGGTTTTTCCCTTATTGGGTTTTCCACGTATAAAAATATGGTGTGTCTTGTGTGGATAATTTATGTTGTAGACTTCTTAAATCTATTTTGATTTCAAGAATAATTAAGATTAAGTTAAGCTTCAGATCATTAGAATATTTCTTTCAATTTTAATATATTGAGGAATATTGATTCACGCCACCCACTAATTATTTCGGTTTGTCCAACAAAAAATAAATTTTTAATATATCTTATTTTTAAATTTGTTTTCATGCTTGCACCCTATACTTTCCCATTTTTTCTTCATACTTCGAGCTTTGTATATCAATGTTGTCATTACTTTGCATGTTTTTGTTTTTTGTGTTTCTACTAATCTATTGTTGGGATATTGAAACTAAGAAATTGGTGCAAATCATTTTTTTTTGTCAAATCATAACCATTTCTTATTGAGAAACTCTAATTTTTATTTGAAATTCAACTCCCCAATGAGAGGCTTGATTCAACCATAGTTATTGAAGGAGGAGAAAGGCAAAGAGTGGCTTTTGAGTGAATTTGACTCTTTGATTCAGAGGGATGAAAGCTATTGTGAGATTGAATAACAAATTATTTCAACTTACATTTAGCTTTAACCCTGGATCATGGTGGTTGTAATCTTAACATAGTCCTTGTAGTACACTATCAATTACATAATTTTCTTCAATAACATCCCTTGATTATTTTTCAATTTGGCAGCGTTCTTTTCCGATTTCTTTAATTGCTCCACCAAGCCCACCTGTAGCTTAATTCCTTGAACATCTTTGTCAAGCCTTTCCTAGTTATCAAAATTTGTAGCAATATTCTTCATTGCATCCCAAATATCTTCATTTATGTTCTCATTTGGCCATTCTTGTATTTTTTTGGAAATTGGGAACATTTCAAGTAAATGAATTTTCTAGTTTTTTGGTTTTCAATTGAGAAAAGTTTTAGTTCAAAAATGTCATTTTGGAGGCTTACATATTTCCTCCACTTTGCCATTAAGATGAATACAAATGATACATTGGGGCTAGTTGAAAGAGAAAACAAGGAGAAAATACAAGTCTATAATAGGCTCTTTCTCTATAGAAGGGGTAGGGGGCAAATATATATGACCAAAATAACACAAAAAGCTACTTGGAGTATAAGAGATCTAGGAATAAAGGCTAAAGGAGCTGAAGGAACCTAATTCATTTTCCAAAATGAGATAAGGGAATCTTGCTGAGTCATGAAAGGGAATATTTTTCCCTTTATATATGAGGGGACTAAGGTCAACCGATAAGGGGAATCAAAACTAACCTTGGAAGAAGAGGTTCAAGGGTCAAGTAACTAATTAAAATCCTTTTGGAAAGAAGGTGATGCTAGAATCTATTATATCAATAATGAACTGGAGGAAAACAAAGAGAGGGGGGGTGAATAAATTTTCCACAAGTTAAACAATTAATGTAGATTATAAACCATTTACCAGAGCACAATATAAACAACACTATAAAAAATAAATCATGAAAGCACATAACACACAACACGAATATTTTGACGTGGAAAACCCGGTAAAGGGAAAAGCCATGATGGGAAACCCTACCCACAGTCAAATAATACTTCTGCAATAGTATGTGAAATAATTACAAAGGGGATTGCACTCACAATCAGGACAACCACCTAGAGCTCACTACTCATCACAAAAATAAATCTCACTGACTTACATAAACATTAGACTACAATTCGAAGAAAATGAACAGTGAAGATAGCATCTTCTAATGCTTGATACAGTTCTGGTTAAACACATATGTATACCCTACAACTCTAAATCCTTCACACCCTTCGCTGAATGATATATCTTTGTTCACACAATTACATCTCTCTGATAATGCATTTACATAACCATACATTCAATTCCCCACCCTTATTACATGAATAAGTCGCCTATAAATACAAATCATCAACCTTGATAACAAGGTCAGCTAAAACCATAAACCATAATTACAAACAATACATCACACGATACCACTGGACCAATATTATGATTTACATTACATAGCATGGACCTAATTTGAAATCTCAAACAATTATAACCACAAGAAAATTTGCTAAGACCAATATCAACACGTTTCACCAACCGATAGACACCCTGAGTGTAATAACCAAGAATAACCAAGTGGATCCAAATAGGATCACCAAATCATCACACCAACCAATACGAAGCCACCAAACAATGAGGAAACAATCAAGAGTTCACCTTCAACACATTAGGAACCATTTCAGTAAGCCGGACCAGAATCACTTAACCATTTCATTGAATATCACCAACCAATAAAGCCAACCGGTACCAGGAATATCAACCGGTAATCCAAAACATAAGTGATAGCTTCCAGAGCATTGAATAATGAACCAACTGAATATGACAAGCATATAGACATCCTGAATAACCATCCAAAACTAAAACCAACAATCTGATCATACTAGATCAGAAATAGGCCAAAACCAAGTCCAACCGGGATAGCAACAACCAACCAGGAAAGAACTATATCCTATCGAAACACAATGTTGACATCAATGGCAACACATGATCACTATTTCCAACAATCTCCCCCTTTGGCATTGATGGCAACACTGAATGTGAAAAACATCCAAGTGCCAAGGAATGCCAACAATCTCGCAAATCAATCAAGATCTAACAAAATATCTGTCCCCCTAAGATTATATGTTTTTCACATGAGCACTATCTCCCCCTTTGAAATCAATGACAAAGGGTTGATGCCAAACCAAATAGATAACTACTCCCCCCGAGAGAAACATCATCCTATCAACTAGGATCAGAAGATGTTTTTGATAAGCTCACCAGATTGATGCATCCCTGCATCTCTAAGTCTCTACCGGAGGGGTGGTGACCCCCAACTAATCTCTGAGATATTCAAAAGTATATTTAGGCGATGGTTTTTTTAGAATATCTTCAATCTATTCCTTATTAGGAACATAAACCAGTCTGACTTGCTTTGCTGCAACCTTTTCCTTCAAGAAATTATACCATGTAGAAATGTGTTTTGATTTGGAATGAAATACCAGATTCTTTGGCATATCAATAGAAGCAGTATTATCGCAGTAAATAACAATAGGCTCATCATAACTTACCCTTATATTCTTCAACATTTCCTTCATCCATAAGATCTGAGTGCAATTCATTGCAGCAACTACATATTCAGCTTCAACAGTAGATAATGAAGTGCATGATTGTTTCTTGCTAAGTCATGAAACCAACTTCTTCCCAAGAAAGAATGCACCACTTGTAGTGCTCTTCTTGTCATCAACATCTCCTACCCAATCTGAGTTTGTATATGTACATAATCTGAAACCATCATCCTTTGGATACCATAACCCATAGTCTGTTGTTCTATCAAATATCTGAATATTCTTCTAACAACAATATGATGACTTCCTCTCAGATATGACTGAAATCTAGAAACAATATAGACAACATTCATTATATCTGGTCTGGTCTAAGTTAAGTACAACAATCCACCAATCATTGATTTGTATCTAGATGTGTTCACTCTAGGAGATTCATCTTCCTTAGACAATTTGCAACCGATTTGTTGGCAATATGCTGGATGTTCTATCTTTCATTGTGTTGGTTTATTTGTTCTCTAATTGAAATGTTTTAATATGCAATAGTTCTGATTACTGATAGTAAAATGATTCACCCCCCCTCTCAGTTTACTCTCGGTATCAGATCTGTCTAACAATTAGTATCAAAGGAAGGTCCTCTCTATAAAATCTTAACCACTTGAGGAGATCTGATGGCATTAGCATCGAGTTCTACATTCAATCCCTATCAGAAGAAGAGTCCCACATTTGATGGTACAAATTACAAAATATGGAAGGAGTGGATGAAGATTCATATTAGATGTCTTGGAGCTAAAGTTTGGGAAATAGTGGATAAAGGGTATATACCTCATGATCCTAATTTTGGAACATCGACACTTGTTGATGAACATAAGAGAGCTAAAAATGATGTTAGAGAAAAAGAAGCATTGTTGAGCGCCCTATTTGATGAAAAGTTATTGAATGTCATAGAGTTGGAGAATGATAAGCAAATTTGGTTGAAACTTGAGACTCTTTATGAAGGTGACCAAGCAATAAAGATTGTAAAACTTGAAGGTTTCCGAGTAAGGTATGAAACTTTGAAGATGGAAGAAGATGAGAAGATTATTTCTTTCATGGATAGAGTGAATGAGATTGTCATGGGTATCAAATGTTGTGATGGATCAGTCAGTGAGGATGAGATTGTGTCAAAGGTTCTGAGAGTTCTACCTTTGTCTTACAAGATCAAGGCTACTACAATAAATGAACTATAGACAATGTCAAGTACCCCTATTACCAAAGATACATTGCTTGGGAAATTGACATCTTTTTAGCTTGAAGAACTTGGAGATCAAAGTGCTACTAAAACTAAGACTTCTTTTAAAGCATCTGCCTTTAGTAAGTAGAAGATAGATTCGGAGGAGATGTATGCTCAATATTTGGAGGACATTGAGAGAGAAGAAAGAGAACTTGAAGAGATGGAAGCCCTGATTGCAAGAAGAATTCCTAAAGGACCAACTAGAAGTAAGTATGAAGGAAAAGTCCCTTTTAAATGTTTTTCATGCAATAAGATTGGTCATTTTTCTTCTAGATGCCTTGAAAGAGCTTCTAGGAATCATGAAAGATTTGTAAGGAATTATAAGTCTAATCTCGATTATTAGAGTAGACCTAGATTTAGAAGGAATAAGGATAAATCATGATATTATGTTGATGATGATGATCCTGGTATTACTAATGATGATGACGATGAACTTGTGAGTGGATTTGGCAATGGAAGCTCTAGCAAGGACTGGATTTTTATTGCTATTAAGGATAATTCTCCAAAACCTATCATTGAAGCAACTCATACTGAGTAGAAGGCTCTGGATACTAAAATTGAAGAAACAGATGAATGGGTTATAGATAGTGGTTGTTCACATCACATGATTGGTGATAAGAGAAAATTTCTATCACTGCAAGAATTTGATGGTGGACTAGTTAGATTTGGAGAGAACAAGGCATGTGGGATCAAAGGCAAAGGAACAATATCATTGGATGGTAAGACTAATATTGATAATATATATTATGTTGAAGGCTTAAAGCATAATCTTTCAAGTGTAGGTTAGATCATGAATAGAGGATTTCATTTGTAATTCAACGATGAAAATTGTAATATCATTAATAGATCTGGATTGGAAATTGCTTCCAGAACTTAGACCAAAGGAAACATCTTTCATTTGAACTCCGATGATAAATCTTGCTTGATTGCTTAGATTTATGAAAGTTGGTTATGGCATAAAAGGACGTGTCATGTAAATTTTGATTGCATAGTGAAGATCAGTTCAACATAGGCTATTAGAGATTTGCCCAAGATTGTTAAACTTCATAATCTGGTATGTAGAGAATGTCAAATGGGTAATCATGTGAGAAATTCTTTTAGAAGTATACATGATAAATCTAATGAAATTATTGATCTTATTCATACTGATCTGTGGACCAGAAAGGACTAAAATATTTCAAGGTGATAGATATTTTATGATACTTATTGATGAATATTCTAGAATTGTGTGGGTAGCATTTTCAAAAGAAAAATCATAAGCTCTTGAGAAATTCAAAATCTTTAAAGCTATGGTTGAGATTAAGACAAGATTGGAGATAAAGTGCTTAAGATCAGATCAAGGCAGTGAGTTTACATCTAGTGAGTTCAACAACTTTTGTGAGAGGAATGGAATCGAAAGACAACTTTTTGCACCTAGAACCCCACTTCATAATAGATTAGTGGAAAGGAAGAGCATAACCATATTAGATGCTGCCAGGACAATGCTGACTGGAGCTAGATTGTCTAATATCTATTGCAGGGAAGTTGTCAATACAACTGTATACACTTTGAATAGAGTGCACATTAAAGTTGATATCAGTAAGACTCCTTATAATGAATTATGGTTTGGTCATACTCCTACTATCAAATATTTCAGCTTTTTTGGAAGTAAATGTTAAATTACAAGAGATGATGTAATATGAAAGTTTGATCCTAGAAGTGATAAGGAATATTTTTGGGCTATTCTACTAAGAGAAAATCATAGAGATGTTATAACAAAAGATTGAATAGGATAATTGAAAGCATAAATGTCAAGGTGGATAAGCATGGCATTAATGAGATCAGATCATATGACTATGGATCGGAAGATGAATTTATTAGACCTAAACTGATAATGCAAGAATTAGTTCAGAACAGTGAACCAATGACACCAATAACATAAGAAAATTCAATGGTGACAGATGAACAATAGAAAGAGTCAGAAAATCAAGAAAACTCAAAGACTCCCAGGTATGTGAAACTAAATCATTCTGAAGATTAGATTATTGGAGATAAAAGGAAAGGTGTGATGACTAGAAGAAGATTAGTTGTTGAAGAGGTATGTTTAATTTCTCAAATTGAACCAGAATCATTTATTGAAGATAGTAAAGATGAAAATTGGATAAAAGCAATGGAAGAGGAATTAGATAAGATAGAAAAGAAGGAGACATGGGAACTAGTTCCTAGAGCTAAAGACAAGAATATTATTTGAACTAAATAGGTTTTCAGAAATAAATTAAATGATGAAGGTCAGGTTGTGAGGAAAAAGGCTAGATTGGTTTGCAAAGGTTATTCTTAAGAAGAAGGAATTGATTATGCATAAACCTATGTCTCAGTTGCAAGAATTGAAGCGATAAGACTTTTTCTTGCTTATTTTGCATACACGAACTATAAAGTATATCATATGGATGTCAAATGTGCATTTCTAAACAAAGATCTTGAGGAGGAATTCTTCATTGAGCAACCTAATGGATTTTCTTTATCAAAAGACACGTACATGGTTTGTAGACTGAAGAAATCTTTATATGGACTAAAACAAACCCCTAAAGCATGGTATGTTAGATTGGACAAATATCTTTCAAAGCTTGGTTTTAAGAAAGGTAATGCTGATAGTAACTTATATTACAAAATTGAGCATGATGAGATACTGATTATCGAAGTCTTTGTGGCTGATATCTTTTTTGGAGGAGAAGATAGTCTATGCATGAAATTTGCTGATGATATGAAGAATGAATTTGAAATGTCTTTGATTGGCGAGATGAAATTTTTCTTAGGTTTGTAGATTACTCAAATTGATAAAGGTATTTTCATTTGTCAAAATAAGTATGTGAATGAGTTACTTAAGAAATTTGGACTTGATAATTCTTAACCCATCGGTACTCCTATGATAATCGGTTGCAAATTGTCAAAGTATGTTGAATCTCCTAAAGTGAATCCAAGCAGATACAAATCAATGATTGGTGGATTGATGTACCTAACTCAGACTAGACCTAATATAATGAATGTTTTTTGTATTGCTTGGAGATTTCATTCAGATCCTAGAGAAACTCATGATATTGCTGTTAAGAGGATATTTAGATATTTGGGAGGTAAAATAGACTTTGGGTTATGATATCCAAAGAATGATGACTTTAGATTATGTGCCTATACAGATTTTGATTAGGTAGGAGATGTGGATGATAGGAAGAGTGCTACTAGTGGTGCATTATTTTTTGGAAAGAAGTTAGTTTCATGGCTTAGCAAGAAACAATCATGCACTTCATTATCTCCCATTGAAGCGGAATATATAGCTGCTGCTACCAACTGTACTCAAATTTTATGGATGAAATAGATGTTGAAAGATATAAGGATAATTTATGATGAGCCTATTGTTGTTCACTGTACTAATACTTCTTCTATTGATATGTCAAAGAATTTGGTATTTCATTCCAAATCAAAACACATTTCTATAAGGTATAGCTTCTTGAAGGAAAAGGTTGAAGCAAAGAAAGTTGAACTGGTTTATGTGCCTACTAAGGAAAAAACTATAGATATTCTAACTAAACCATTTCCTAAAGATACTTTTGAATATCTCATAGATCAGTTCGGGGTTACCAACCCTTCAGAAGAGACTTAGAGATGCAAGAATGCTTCAATCCGGTGAGCTTATTAGACATATATTCCTAGTCCGAGTTGATGAGATGATGCTACTACTCAAGAGGAGTAGTCAGCTGTTTGGTTCAGTATTCTTGGTTTGGTATCTATCCTTTGTCATTGATGTCAAAGGGGGAGAGATGGTATTCATGTGAAAAACTGTTAATCTTAGGGGGAGTTATATATTTTAGATCAATCTTTTGGAGATTGTTGGCATTCCTTGGCACTTGGATATTTTTCACATTTAGTGTTGCCATAAATCCCAAAGGGGGATATTTTTGGAAATATGCTAGATTTGGTTAAGTCTTTCCATTGATGTCAAAAATGTATCCTGGTTGGACCTATCCTGGTTAGTCTTGGTGATCATCTTGGTTTTGGTTATGATTCTGATCCGGTATGATCAGATCTCTGGAATCGGTTTTGGATACTTATTCTGGATGGTTATATGCTTGCCACATTCTATTGGTTCATAATTTGGTGCTCCATTTGCTATTGCTTTTGTTCCCAGTTGGTATTTCATGGTATCGGTTAGCTTTACCTGTAAGTAATATTTGGTGATTTGGTTAGATGATTTTGGTTTGGCTTATGGGAATGGTTTCTATCATGCTAATAGTGCTTCTTGGTTGTGTCCTAACTATTTAGTGGCATTGCATTGGCTGGCATGTTGTTTTGATGGTCCTATTTGGATCCAATTAAAATTTATGTTATTTCATTGAGGGTATCTACCAGTTGGTGAAGCGTGTTGGATTTTTGTCTTAGCAAAAATTATGGTGGATGGAATTGTTTGGTTACTTTATTTAGGTCCATGCTATGTAATTTAAATCATAATATTGTTTTGGTGTATCGTGTGTTGTAATTTTTTTAATTATGGGTTTATGGGTTTAGGGTTTAGCCGACCTTGTCAATAAGGTTGATGGTATGTATTTATAGGTGACTTATTCATGTAATTTGTGTGCCAAGGGTTATGTATGCATTATCAAAGAGTGGTTTATGTGTGAACATGGTTATATCATTTAGTGAAGGTTTGAGAAGGTTTTGTATTTTAAGGAAAACATTTATGCTTAGCCAAAACTGTATCAAGCAATAATAGATCCTACTTTCATAGTTCATTCTTTTCTAGATTGTAGTTCGATGTTTATATAAGTTAGTGAGACTTCTTTTTGTGATGAGTAGTGAGCTCTAGGTGGTTGGCTTGATTGAAAGTGCAATCCCCATTGTAATTATTTCACATATTATTGTAGAAGTATTATCTGATTGTGGGTAGGGTTTCCCACCGTGGTTTTTCCCTTTACAAAGTTTTCCACGTAAAAAAGATTGGTGTTGTGTGTATTGTGCTTTCATGTTCTATCTTTCATTGTGTTGGTTTCTTTGTGCTTCGGTTCAAAGGTTTTGATATGCAATAGTTCAGATTACTTATAGTAAACTAATTCACCCCCCACCTCTCAGTTTACTCCCAGTATCAGATCTGTCTAGCACGGCTATCATAGGAGTACCAAAAGGTTTGAGTTTTCAAGACCAAATTTCTTAAGCAATTCCTTCACATACTTAGTTTGACAAATTGAAATACCTTTATCAATTTGAGCAATCTGCAAACCTAGGAAATTTTTTATCTCTCCAATCATAGACATTTCAAATTCATTCTTCATATCATCAACAAATTCCGTGCATAGATTTTCTTTTCCTCCAAAAATGATATCATCAATGAAGACTTCAATGATATGTATGTCATCATGCTCAATTTTATAATATAAATTACTATCAACATTACCTTTGCTAAAAAATCAATAACTCCAGAACTCTCCTTGAGATGAATGTAACATTTTTCACTACCCCACCCTCCCCCTTTGATATCAATGGAAAAGGTAGGGATCCACATGCCAAAAATTTACACAAAATTTTATATACAGTGGCATATGTACACATAGACCTTAATAACCTACATAAGATTGAAAATATCTACAAAAATATTTTTTAAAGAGCTCAAATGGTTGTCCCAACCCTTCTTGAGACACTCTAGAACTGATATGAGGCCACTGAAGAGGTATGCTTGCATCTCTACCAACTTGATATCAGAGGGGTCACCTGTGGCTATGACATCTTGAGCATCCTTCAATACACTGAGCATTGTGTCCAACTTGGGAGCGATGTGACTCTGAAGTTCACCAACTCTGCCAACAATCTTCTCCTTGTCATGGCTTAAGCTCTTGGTTTTGTCAAGTATAGATACTACTTCGTATTATTGACTAGTCACAGAGATTTCCAAGGGATCAAATGACTGAGATATATCGGCTAATTGTTTTTCATGCTCTTGGGACTAATTTTCAATAGCCTCAATAAATTTTGATAGTGATAGACATGATTTGTAAATATTACCACCTTTGGTTACTGCCTCTTGAATGCTCTTTACAAAGGTATCTAACACAATTATATCATCTGCAATCATTCTCTTTAATGTCCTAAGCTTCTTGGAATTAAATTCATTGTGGACCTTGGCCTCAACAGACTTCTATAATGACTCAAAATGAGAACTCACCGAATTGGTCAAACCTTTTAGCTAGCCAGAGGGGGTATCATATTTGTCCTTGACATAAGAGGGCATTATCTTCTCAAAAAAATTGGATACAATAGTGAGTAATTCATTTTCATTAATGTGTGACTTCAACGAGGCTTGACTTGCCTTGGCTTGTACAAATGAAGGTAATTGCAGCTTCTGGATGGGAGATAGAGAAGCAATTTTGCTGGGACCTTGGAAAAATTTTGGATCATCAATAATCTGCTTATCTTTCACTACCCTTATAGTGTCTCTTGCTTCCAAAGTAGGTTCTTCCTTAACCTCAACCTTCTTTTCTTCTGCTACCTTTTTTACATCATCCTTAACTAGGACTGCATCGTTTTTAGTTGTCTTAATAGTGTTAACTAGAGAATTCAGAGATTCCTCAACTTCATCGACATGCATTGACTCATCATCTATCTTCTTCTCTCCTTCTTCTGGAATGGAACAAACATCTACTCCAACCTATGCATCATAGGATTGCATCACTGGAGCTTCTAGAGAAAATGATTTAGCAACATCACCTTGACCTCTTTTTGGAATAACCTCATATTGGTTCTGGAGCAATACTTTCCTCAAGATTGTCTCAGTGTCTTTCATGACTTCCTCTGATTTTCCAATAATTATCTTATTGATTCTAGTTTTTCTCCTAAACTCACTTTTGGCTTCCTTAAGATTTTTTTCACTTTCATTCATAGCTATAACATGACATAGTTGTACTAGCACATATTCTCTCAATCTTTCCTCTTCTACTTTTGCACTATCCCTTCTCATTTTTAAAACATCGTAAAGACTCTTGGGAACTTATGACATTATTTCTATAAGAGCCTTACTAAATTTATTCAGTTATATTATAGTGGCTTCTTCCAAAGCCCTCTGACTAGCTTCATCAAATTTGTCATAAAATTTTGAAAATGCTTTGAGATTACCTTGAATAGTAACTTCTTTCTCCACCTCTTTGACATACATACCGGATTTGGTAGAATATGTCTTGGGCTTCTTGCTTGGCTTATCTCCACTAGAGGGCTTATCCTTGGAAACTTTCGAACCTTTAGTGCTGATGACCTACTTTCAAAAAAAAAAAAATATAAAATATAAAAAACTAAAAAAAATATTTAAAAATATATATTATGGAAAATTCACTTATAAATGTATAAAAGGGTATTTTTACATTTCAAAAAAAATATTATTTATAAGAGTAGGAGTTTTTGAAACATCAAGTTTTTTTTTTTGCCAATTAGACCTAAAGTGGTATAAAATATAATTTAGTAGACACTTCCAATTGGAAAATTTGTGGTCCATATATAAATTAGCTATAACGAATCTATATAGACCATATGTTTGACTAAATTTAATTTTTAGTTAGAATTACTTAAATTCACTTGTGCTGATAAGTTAGCCTGAAACATGACACAACTTTGTGCTTTTACCCTTATGTAATCTAGAATACCATTCTCTAGGGTCTTGTTTCAATCCATATAAATCTTTTTTCAATCTACAAACCATGTCCCTGTCCGCTGATAATGAAAATCTATCAGGCTACTGAATGTAGACTTCTTCAAGATCTCCATTCAGAAATGCACATTTAACATCCATCTAATATACCTTTTAGTTCTTGTGTGCAACATAGGCAAGAAATAGTCTCACCGCTTCAATCCTAGCAACCAGAGCATAAGTTTCATCATAATCAACTTCTTCTTCCTGTGAATATCCTTTACAAACCAATCTAGCCTTGTTTATTACAACCCGAACTTCCTCATTTAATTTATTCTTGAAAACCCATTTAGTTCCAATAACATTTCTATCTTTAGGCCTAGGAACCAATTCCCATGTTTCATTATTTTCTATCTGATTCAATTCTTCTTCCATAGCTCTCATCCAATTTCCATCTTTACTTTCTTCAATAAATGATTCTAGTTCAATTTGAGAAATTAAACATACATCTTCAGTAGCTAACCTTCTTCTTGTCATCACACTTATCCTCTTATCTCCAATGACCTGATCTTTAGAATTATTTAGCTTTACATACTTGGGAGTCTTAAGATTATCTTGACTTTCTGAATCTTTCTGCTCATCAATAGTCACTATGGAATTTTCTAATGTTACCAGAGCAACTAGATCAATACTCTGAACTAATTGTTGCACTACCAGTTCTAATCTGACAATTTCATCTTTTGGTCCATAGGCATATGATCTGATATGATTATTACCTTTCTCATCCACTTTGACATTTATTCTTTCCATTATCCTATTCAATCTTTTGTTATAATATCTATATGCTTTACTCTTAGTAGAATAACCCAAAAATATTCCTTCATCACATCTAGGATCAAATTTCTCTAATGCATCATCTCTTCTAATATAGCATTAACTTCCAAAAATTCTCAAGTATCTGAGAATAGGAGTATGACCAAACCATAATTCATAAGGAGTCTTATTGATATCACCTTTTATGTGTACTCTATTGAAAGTGTATACTGCAGTATTGACAACTTCTCTCCAATAGATATCAAATAATTTGGCTTCCATCATCATTGACTTTGCAGCATCTAAGATAGTTCTATTCTTCATTTCCACTGTTCCATTCTGCCATAGAGTTCTAGGTGCAAAAATTTGTCTTCTGATTCCATCTTTCTCACAAAATTTGTTGAACTCGCTAGAAGTAAATTCACTGCCTTGATTTGATCTTAAAAAATTTATCATGAATTATGTTTCTGTCTCAACCATAGCTTTGAAAATTTTGAATTTCTCAAGAGTTTATGATTTTTCTTTCAAAAATGCAACCCACTTCGTTCTAGAATAATCATTAATAAACAACATAAAGTATCTATCACCTTGAAAACTTTTAGTCCTTGCCAGTCCATATAGAATAGTATGAATAAGACCAATAATTTCATTAGATCTATCACGTATGCTTCTGAAGGAAGTTCTAACTTGCTTACCCATTTCACATTCTCTACATACCAAATTATGAGGCTTGATAATCTTGGGCAAATCTGTGATAGTCCGTGTTGAACTGATCTTCACTATGCAATCAAAATTAATGTGTTACATCCTCTTATGCCATAGCCAAATTTCATCAATCTGAAAAATCAATAAAGCCTTCTCACCGGAGTTAAAATGAAAGATATTTCCTTTGGGCTGAGTTCCGGATGCAATTTCCAATCCATATCTAATGATAATATTGCACTTCCCATCTTTGAATTGTAAATGAAATCCTCTATCCACCATCTGACCTACACTCAAAAGATTATGCACCAAACCTTCAACATAATAAACATTGTCAGTATTAGTCTTACCATCAAAGGATATTGTTCCTTTTCCTTTGATCATGCATGCCTTGGTGTCTCCAAATTTGACTAGTCCACCATCAAATTCTTGTAGAGTCAGGAATTTCCTCTCATCACTAGTCATGTGATGTGAGAAACCACTGTCTATAACTCATTCATCCTTCTCTTCAATTTTATTAGCTAGAGCCTTCTCCTCAGTATGATTTGCATCAATGATAGGTTCCTAAGAATCATCCTTGATAGCAATAAAGACCCAATCTTTGTCAGAGATTCCATTACTAGATCCACTCATAGGTTCTTCATCATCATCATCAGTAATACCAAAATTATCATCACCATCATACTAACATGATTTACCCTTATTCCTTCTAAATCTAGGTCTTCTCTGATATTCTGGATTAGGTTTATAATTCCTCATAAATATTTCTTGATTCCTAGCATCTCTTTCAAGACATATAGAAGCAAAATGACCAATCTTATTGCATGAGAAACATTTAAAAGGATCTTTTTCTTCATACTTACTTCCAACCGGTCCTTTAGGGATTCTTCTAGAAATTAGGGCTTCCAACTCTTCAAGTTCTTTTCTTTTATCTCAATGTCTTCCAAATCTTTAGCATATAAATCCTTCTAGTCTATCTTCTACTTACCAGAGACAGATGCTCTAAATGCAGTCTCTATTTTAGTAGCACTCTAATCTCCAAGTTCTTCAAGTTCAAAGGCAGTCAACTTCCCAGGTACTGTATCTCTAGTATCAGGGGTGTTTGACATTGTCTGGAGTTCATTTATTGTAGTAGCCTTCATCTTGTAAGATAGAGGTAGAACTCTTAGAATATTTGACACAACCTCATCTTCATTAACATTTCTACCGCAACATTTGATTCCCATGACAATCTCATTCACTCTATCCATGAAAGAACTTATCTTCTCATCTTCTTCCATCTTCAAAGTTTCATATCTCACCCAGTAACCTTCAAGTTTTGCAATATTTACTGCTTGGTCACCTCAATAAAGAGTTTCAAGCTTCAACCAGATCTTCTTTGCATTTTCCAACTCTATAATATTCAACAACTTCTCATCTGATAGGGCACTTAACAATGCTTCTTTCACTCTGACATCATTATTAGCTCTCTTCTTCTCATCAAGAGGTGCTAGAGTTCCATAATTAGGATCATGAGGTGTATACCCTTTCTCTGTTATCTCCCAAACTTCATCTCCAAGACATCTCAGATGAATCTTCAATCACTCCTTCCATATATTTTAATTTGTACCATCAAATCTGGGACTCTCCTTCCAGTAGGGATTAAATGTA
This sequence comes from Cryptomeria japonica, assembly GCF_030272615.1. Taxonomy (NCBI): domain Eukaryota; kingdom Viridiplantae; phylum Streptophyta; class Pinopsida; order Cupressales; family Cupressaceae; genus Cryptomeria; species Cryptomeria japonica. Next base: position 284,741,000 of record NC_081414.1, on the reverse strand, counting down.
GAAGTTGATGTCACCGGATCTCCTCAAGCAGTTAAGCTTCTGTAGAGAGGACCTTTCTCTAATACCAATTGTTAGTCTCTGATATAAATAATGAATCAAAGGAAAAATGAGAGGAGGGTGTGAATCATTTTCCCATAAGTTAAACAATTAATGTAGTTTATAAACCATTTACCAGAGCACAATAAAACAACACAGTAAAAGATAAAGCTTGAAAGATCAAAATACACAACACCAATATTTTGATGTGGAAAACTTGGTAAAGGGAAAAATCATGGTGGGAAACCCTACCCACAATCAGATAAAACTTCTGCCGTAGTATGTAAAATAATTACAATGGGGATTTGCACTTGCAATCAGGCCAACTTCCTAAAGGTCACTGCTCATCACAAAAAGAAGTGTCACTAACTTAAATAAACGTCAGACTACAATCCAGAGAAAATAAACCATGAGGATAACATAGCCTAATGCTTGATATAGTTTTGATTGAGAATAGATGTGTTCCCCGTAACTCTAAATCCTTCACACCCTTCGCTAAATGATATATCTTTTTTTGCACAATTACCTCTCTCTGATAATTCATACATAACTATACATTCCATTCCACACCCTTATTACATGAATATGTTGCCTATAAATACAGATCATCAACCTTAATAACAAACTCGACTAAACCCATAAACCATAATTACCAAAATTACATCAGACGATACCACCGAGCTAATATTATGATTTACATTACATAGAATGGACCTAATTCAAATTCCCAAACAATTATAACCACCATAAAATATGCCAAGACCAATATCAACACATTTCACCAACGGGTAGAAACCATCAGTGTAATAACCAAGAATAACCAATCGGATGCAAATAGGATCACCAAATCATCACGCCCCTCAATGAGAAGCCACCAAAAAAATAGGACATGACCAAGAATACTTTCATCACGTTAGGAACCATCAGTAAGCTGGACCAAAATCACTTAACCATTTCATTGAATATCACCAACTGGTAAAGCTGACTGGTACCAAGAATATCAACCGATAATCTAGAACATAAATGATAGCTTTCGGAGCACCAAATTATGAACCAACTGAATATGACAATAATATAACCATCCTGGACTGAAACCAACAATATGATCATACCGGATAAAAAATAGGACAAAACGAAGTCCAACTGGGATAGGTCCAACCAGGAAAGAATCATATCCAACTAGAGCACAGTGTTGACATCAATAAAAACAAATGATCACTATTGGCAACAACTGATAATGGGCCCAAGTCCTTACTAGTAGAGGTAGTAGGGGTCAAAGTCAAGGAAGAGGAAAAACATTTTTGTGTTGGGCATGGAGCCCTCATCTAGATGGATAAGTGAGGGATTATAAACTCTAGTGAAAATGAAATGAGTTAGAGTAAGGGATGATTTTAATTTAAAGAAACAAAAAAATAGGAATTGGTGCAGAGGAAAGGTCTTTCTAGAATCTAGAACCTTCTTGATAGACTCCTCCAAAGATATGTAAATCCAGAATGCAAAGCTCATTCGTAAATTATGGTAGAAATGATTAAGAATTAGGAATAGGTATGCATGGAACCACTTGTAGTGGCCCTCTAAAGTAACACACATCATTAGGACATTAGTAATTGCCCACGCTCCTAGGAGATCGTCCTTGTTAAAATCATTCTGAGACGCTTCACCTTCTTTCCCACAACCAAGAATCTTTTAATCAAATATTTGTAATCCCTCTTAGTTTTCTTAGCAATTTTAACCCCTTCATCAGGGTGACATGTGGTTTTGGTTATAGTCTCAAAAAAACCCTAAAAGGAGATACCACAAACCAAAACATTTTTGATCTTCAAAGACTTTGTGAACTGCATGAAAAAGGTTAGCTCATACCCTTTCATGGATTTAATGTAATAAATGAAGTTTACTTTGACTAGAATGTTCAAAATTTCATGGCTAATCTTACGAGATCCACAATCTTTAGGCTCCACCTATAAGAGATCCTCGCCCATAATAAACCAACAAAAGCTAGAGGTATAGGGATTGTACATTGCAAAGAGGACACAATTCCTAGAACTAGTAAAAATATAAAAACACATAGTTAAGAGATAACAATAACAAATATCACTAAAGTGCAACAAAGGAAATGAAGGCCCTTTCTAGAAGTTACCATTATTAGGGGTTTCTACCAAATTTCTAAGCCATCAATCAATGGGAGGTAAACCTAAATATGATCATGCGGTCTATGAAGATTAGGCTCAATTTTTTAATTTAATCTTCAAATTGTCTAGGAGAGAGATATCCTCAAAACCAAATCATGATATTTTGCACTTGCATGGCCATCTTATGAAACAACTTCATTATCTTCCATCTACAAATGGGTAATCATGTGACTCTACAAACTTGTAATATTATTGTGAGACAATCAAATTATATCCAAGAGTGACCAATTATTCCTAGATTTTCCTAATAACATATTAAAGACATTGGAAGAGTACTCTTTGATGGAGAAACCTTAAATTTTTAATGGCACATGAAAAATTAATTGCTCTAAAGGACCACCATAAATCCTTTTGTGACAATAGGAAAAAATAATTAGATTCATTTTGAACGTTAACACTTCCTTTTCTTAAAGATAATATGTCTCTTTGGACAAAGCAACTCTTGACAAAGCATTGTAGTTACAAAATAATACATTCTTCACTGAATGCATGGATTACTTATCATCCAAGAATAACTTTAAGTAATGGAGAAATAGATAGTAGTGTGATTAATCCAAATTTATAATTTTATTAAATGAGGATTTTTGTTGATCATATGCTCCTATAAGTAGAGGAAAAAGAAGATCCCAAATTTTACCGCTTAAAACATGTTATTTTTAGCAATGTATTGTGGATTAGATTATATAACCTCCATTCATAAAATTTGGCAAAATGAAATCCTTTCAAAAATATTAAAATCTTCTTGGGTTGAATTTATAATGGTGGAAGAAAACATTAAAGCTCATGATAAATAGATATGTGTGAGCATTTATGTCACCATTTCCAGGCTAATAATCCTCCAATAATCTTGATCTAATCATAGACGAGGGTAGATGGGAACAATATATTGAAATTAAAGGTTCATTGATGCAACAAAAGGGATTCCCTAAATTTATACAAAAAATTGAATAAAATAATAAGATATTGCATTCAAGGGACCAACCCTAATAAATTAGTCAGATTATAGGTGACAGATGAAAACTATTTCCCTTGAGGAAATTCACCCCTAAATCTTAAACCCAACACCTACAACCCTTATATGGATCAAATATTAGAGTGGGAAATTATGGATTAGGTACCTCAATATATTTCTAATGATTAAGACTTGTAGATCTAATCTAGATAACCATATTGATGTTTCAAGTTTCCCTAAATAAAAATCAACCTTTGGAATTCTTTTTACCTATTTGGTGTATCAAGGAAAGATAGTTGACCTCTTTTAATCCTTCAAATAATATATAATTTTTTAAGATAAAATAACATTTATGATGGGATAAATTAAAGATTTGGGGATTATTTCTTTGAGGAAGATTGTGATATGGGAGCTCTTTGTTGAAAAAATAGTAAAACAATTAAACTTTAAGATTCAAAAACATAAATATGAAGAGAAAAAAGAAATAGGAAGAAAATCTAACTAGATTGTCTTAAAAAATAAAGGAATCGTAAAAGGATATTTTGGGTCTCAAAACCACTACTTCACTTCCTACAATTCAATCTCATTCAATAAGAAAGGGTTGTCATCATGTAGTGAATTTATCTCTTTAATAGAGTATGGAGGGTTGGAGGCCAATGAGCTATGAGTGTGTGGTTATATCTTTTGTTCTTCATACATAGCATAGAACCATAAGGGTATTCCTAGGGGTTTACTTTAATAAGTATTAAACTTAAAAATTATATTCAATTATGTATCAACAGTAGCCAACCACAATCTACTAACTCGAATTCAATACTATCACTAAACCAAGAACAAGTCACAACCACAATAAGTCTTATATATTTGATATGACCATGGAAGTATAACCCATATAAAATCAATTCATTTTAGGCTTACTAATGATGATTTCGCTAGTTATATCACTAAGTTTAAAATGCATAGAATATCCTAACCCTAAACTAATTATTTAAATTAAATATTAAATGTGATATTGGTGTATGGTTTCACATCAGTGCCCATCTATTAGATAATAGCCACATTGCTCTAGAACAAGAACACACTAAATGTAAAGAACTAGTGAGATATGCATTTGTATTCAACAAGGATGATTGAACTCAGAATAGAACATGCTTATTAATACATAATAGAGATACAAAATTCGTACATAAAAAGTGAAAATCTACCACAAAACTTTTGATATTTTAAAAATATTCCAATATTTATCTAGCTCAGAATTGTACTTGTTGGCAGGGAAAAGGGCACAAACAAATAAATCCAAAATATCGCCACATCGTACCACATGAAGTACACAAAGTATGAGCTTTGGAACATAGAATGTAGTCTAGGGATACTATATAAGGGTCACATCCCATGTAATAGATATAAATATACCATGAGATATATTTACCACTACGAAGGTGATAAGTAAAGGTGAATAGCAAGAAAAGGCATGTATATATAAATATATAGAGTTATGATAATTTGCAATATGTCCAAATTGAATATAATAAACATAAACAATTCAGAAGTTCTAATATATTATGTTATGCATATTCTTCTTAAGTTGATTAACTAAGAATCTTGTAACTAGATCTAGTTCCATGTTCTTGAGCAATAGGACCAAGTCTAGGGCATAAGGAATATAAAAATAGAAATTCACTATGGCTCAAAAACTCTAGCTCGTGTCTATTAGATTTCTTGCTAACAATATTCATGCTAGAAAATATAAAAAATAAAATCCTCCAATTAAAACTATGGAATCTTCCTAGATGTATACATTTTATAATGGATATATCTATAGTAAAGATATTATAATATTAACCTCCCTTGATTCCATATGTTTGTACTTAACTTTAAGATATAGACTGGTGTTTATGGCTATGCTATGAAATTCTTGCAAATCTCTAACATTTGAAGAACCATTGCCAAATCAACCTTTTAAAAATGATAAGAAATTGTTCCTTATAATAGTAGTAGGTTGAAAACCTAATCTATAACATTGTATTTCCCATGGGATAAGATATATAATTTAGGAAGAATCCCACCATATACATTATACACTAAAGCATAATCAAACTATTTTTCTATACAAAGTTTTAAAATAACTCTATAATAAAATAAAATAAAATAAAATAAAATACTATACACTTCTCGCTAGGGTAATCATGAGATAGGAAATCCAAACTCATATATAACCAGGAATGGGACAAGATGTATCATCATATGTGAGTGAAGGTGAAACATATGTATCCATCACACTGGCCTTTGTACGGAACACTGTATCAAAAAAGTTAGATTTAGTTGAGTTGTGATGAAATGTATGAAGGATATTATTCTCAAGTGTAAAATCACGTGAACCAAGGTTATCTATTTATGTATAGAAATGAGATGGTAGTTAAATGACTATCATATGTCATTGAAGATGAATCATTATAAAGTGTAGCCATATAAGCAGTAATACTACTAAGGATGTGAAAGAAATTATCTATGATAAAAAAAGAATATACTAGTGAATCTTATATTAGAAAGAAAAAGTAGAAATGCATTAAACTTAGAAGTAAGTGCACTCCTCATGTGCCCCAGGTAGTTTCTCTTAAGTAGTAATGTAAATCATTTGGGCCTATCACACTTTAATTAATTAGAACTTAGAAGTAACTGAAAAATTTAAACTATTCAAGGTTAAACAAAGGTTAGGTGCAATGACTACAATTGAAAATAACTACAAGATATAAAATTAAAAATATGTAAATTTGAAATTCTAAAAGATATGACAAGTTACTCTATGATAAATTATGTTCTATAATATCCATGAAGTTTTTCTCTGTGTAGATGAACATTATATTTACTTCTGCTTAATCTAGGATGGTTTGATAAAAAGCAAACACATAATAAAAAATAATCTAGATTAGAATTTAAATTAATTGCTAAATTATTAAATATATATATAATGGAGAGGGTCACATAGCTCTATACGTGAAGAATGAGTGTCAATTCATGAAGATTCTAAACTTGAGTACTTTTGAGCTTATTAAAGCTACCCCTCTATTAATATAATCTCTCAACTTTTCTTCATATATATGCTTTTTTTCAAAAAAAAATTGTGGTTATACAACTATTATACAATTATAAAATCGTCATTTATGCATGAATTTGATCTTGCTTATTAATATGTAATTTTTTCTATATGGCTTGTTCAAGTCATCTTTTTCTTCTTTACTCATTCACGATATTTATAGACTACATGTATTTAAAAGTACCTTGAAAAAATTGTTGTTATATCACAAAGACGACATGTTAAAAGATACTCTAAAAATTTATGCATAAAGTATCGAAGATGGTAGGTAGACACTCTATAATAATATATGGAAATTGGTTTCTCCTTTTACTACATCAAGATAAAGTATTTTTCTACTAATTACATTTTGAATGCTCTTAGGGGAGGAAGTTTGATTGAGATATGCAAATGAATGCCTTTGAATAAAAATACACAACATGCAATAATGCAAATGTGCATTTAGTCAACTCATGTAGAATAGAAGATGCAAGTATTGACCACATTTTAATTTTAATTTTGAAAACATTAGATCTACTCTCATGATATTGACTGTGATTTTGAAAATGATCTTTTGTAATCAAATGATTGTGGTTGTATGAAACATGGATATCTATATATGAAACCATAATTGAATAAATCTAGACTTATCTTAACATAAAATTACATCATTTATCAATATATTTAAAAACTAAAACGTTTCATAAATTAAAAAATATTTTATGATGTAAAAATACTACCCAAGGCAGGCACGGCCTGCAATACATGAAAAGACATCATAATAAACAAGGATCTTATAAGCAACACAGTGATAGAAAATAGTATCTGAACCCCAAAAACGAATTGTATAACACTACGAAAAGAAGATGATTATACATTTTATTTTCCGTGACATAAACACCCAACACCCATCACTGAATCTTATCATCAGATTTGAAACATTTAGGCCGAAACAATGGTTACTTCAACTGTCCAGCTTGCTCCAAGCCCCAAACTCGAACGAATCAAAATGATCTCTGAAGATTTGTCAGTCAGCCAGATGCTTCTTCATCTGGTGAAGAAGTATACTGTAGTTGTTGAACGAGGACCCTCCTTCCTTCACCGTATCACTACTGTTTCTCATTAATTTGGTGACTTGCTTCCTTATCTCTGCGCCGTCTTCTCTGACAAGCATTCTGTCAACGGCTTTAGTAATCTCCCCCTTCTCTATTACTCCATCCTTATTCGTTTCCAAAGGCAGTCCGATCTTCCAGACATCCACAATATATGTCCGGTTAAGAAACTGATCTGTGAAATAAGGCGAGCAGATCATTGCCACGCCCATGGTGATGCTCTCCTGTACAGAGTTCCATCCACAGTGACTCACAAAGCAAGCTATGGAAGGATGAGATAACACCTCTAACTGTTGGAATGTGAAGTCAATTAGGACTCGCTTTCTGTATGTGTCATACAAATTGTTATCAATTAGGACTCTGGTTCTGTATGTGTCATACATGTAATTGTGTGAGTGGTACTTACTAGAAGTATATTTAGTAAGTTGTCTCCAACTAGGACTCTACAACTCGGTTGTATTGACTTAGTAAATTATTAAGTGATTCATAGTATAATCATGTTGGACTCTATATGTATAAACCTTGTAGATGATTGAGTGCCACATATAAGCTTATTCAATCATGTTGAACTCATTGATCGCGAACCATCTCGGCATCTTCCACCCGTCTCTGTCCACATTAAAGATCCCTCTGCCTAGCAAGTAATGCAAAATGACAGTGAATGCCTCGCCCTTGGGATAATTCTCAAACTTGGTCCTCAGAATGTTCTCTATGTTTGCCGTCATAACCATCCGCCTATCGCCCAATCTCCCAACCACGATGGTTTGTGTGGGATTCTCTGCAAGCATCTCAGTATACCATTATAACAACCTTGCTCGGTTCTTCCACAAGGAAAACACAGAGCCCATGAAGGGGTATACCCATAGGCCGTGAAATGGCCGACCTGGGGAGCTACTTTTCTGAATAGACAATCTCGCGTAAACGTGATCAGTAACCCCATTTATGAAAAATAGAAAGGAAAAAATGTTGTCCGTCGAGGTGTAGAATGGCAGAAGAAGCATCCTGCTCGTTCAAGTATTGCACGTTAAGAAAAGCATTACTGTGGGTGATATTTTGAATGGCGCCATAGCTATTAATTAGGGTTTGTAGCAATGGGTGGGTGAGCAGCGATTGTTGGGCGTGAGGAGGATTTACGGGGATAGCTTCTATTATAACACTCTGCCTCCACATTGCTATGAAAGGTTGCATCAAAACAAGAAACAAGTCTGGAGGACATTCGACCATGTCTTAAACATGCAAACTTCTTTCCACGCAAACACACAGATGCCCTTTATTCTCCTTTTCCTGCAAACACGTAGAGAGTGTGTGGGCAAACTCCTCTCATTTTCTGTTAAACCTGAGGATCCCTTTGATGTCATTTGTAGAAGGGGAAGTGTTACCGGCAACACAACCAGCAATACATTTTGCCATCCACTATTTTCTCAAGAGAAGTATTAGGGATGCTCCTCCTAGGACCTCTTCTTGATGCCTCACCTCCTCGAAACTCCTCTACAATATGTTTTGTCCTAATACATGAAAAGTCTTAATCAATCACATCCATAACTAACATGAGGGTTAAACTCTTTTTTTTTTTTCACCTTCACTTTACAACCTCTATGTGAATCAAGACCATATGTAACGCCCAATTCTGAAACTGCACAGTCCTTGCCTTCCAGCTACATGGATGCCCTGCAACCACCAACAACACATGGAAGCACTGTTCTGAATTCTCTGCCCTTAAAACTTGCTCTCCCTCGATTCGTAACCACTCTGATACCAATTGTTAATTCAAAAGATAAATTGGGAACACACAAACAATGCACAAACACAGTATTTATCGTGGTTCACCAATTTGGCTACATCCACAGGAAAAGCAGAGCAGAGATCTTTTAGTATTCTTGCAGCTTGCATACATAGGACTTTGCCTTCATATTTATACAATAGTCTTCAACAAAAGACGAAGGGACAGAGATAGGAAGGTGAAATGAAGAGTTAGACTTCACATCCCAACACTATAGTGGTGGCATTTGAAGAGTTCGAGGTGGCAAATTTAAGAACTTAATTATTGCATTAAGTTTCTCAAATTTGTATATATATAGAGTAGCTCTTCCTCCTTTGAAAATAAGACCTAAATGACTAGATCAGATTTGAGATTGTTGTAATTTTGTAATTTCTGAGAATCAATACGAAAGACAAAATTTGCCCGTAATTTTTCAGTGGTATATTTTTACAGTTTTCCACATAAATCTGTATGTAATGTGCTATTGTTTTTCTTTGCAAATTTTTTACACTTTTCCTAACACTAATTGTGGCGCCCAAGAAACTATGCGGCTCCTCTCTCTCGCGGTCAAGAAATCGTGGCTCGAAAATGGGTTTGCTACCCTCCATTGGATCTGAGCGAACAATTCAGAGAAATGGTCTTTGAGTGGCCTCCAACCCCGCTGCGAACTCCTCCACCAGCCTTTCGTTCCACACTGCCATGCTACCAAAGGATACGTAGATCACAGATTGGGTAGGCTGTTTGTCTAACCACTCTAAACAATCCACATCGTCTGCCCAGAAGCTTGGGAGGACCCTGCTTGTCCTCCTCTTATCGCCCTCCAGAAATTTGTCTGGAATCAAAGGACCGATTGGGGACACACTCACTTCTCTGGATAACTCTTCTACCACTGCGGCCTCAAGCTCATAAAAGGAATTGCTGAGGATCTACTTGACCTGCTTTATATCTTCTCCCATGCGGATGCTTCTTTAAAATATGTACTCCCCGCTGTACAACCATGGAACATCTCCAGAACGCAGCGGCGGAGGGTATGTACTCTAGTTTCTGCGCTTTTCTGCGAGCTCCTACAATAACAAGAAACAAAACCAGTTTCGCCAGATTGCCACAACCAGAGACAAAAAGATAAGAAAACAAAAGAGCGTTGGTTCTGTCTTACCATCTGGACCAAGGATCCTAAGAGAGACAAGCCTGGGACCGAAGTAGCGGATGGCAAAGTTGTCGACGAGCGATGTATGGAAAGCAAAGAGAGGAATCTGATAGAGATCGGCCACCGCCTTTAACACGGAATATGTCCACACATCTGCTATTATACCGGTGATATTGTGGTCTTCTTCCCTCTTGTTTATCTCCTCAATAATCCTCTCAATGACGGATGGTGCCATGCTGTTTTCTAATGCCTGCAATAGATTTGGAACGTTGGTGCGCCTGTCATCCGGCGGCAATCCATCAGGAATGGATATCATTCGGATTCTGTCGCAGTCATTATGGATATGGGTTTTAGTCTTTGCTTGCATTATTTGGTTGTGATTGAAATCGGTGTTGAGGAAGGTAATGAGGAAACCAACGGAGACAAGCTTTCAGGCGAGCTGCATCATGGGATTAATGTGGGGGATCAGAAGAGCGTGTGCTATGCTCTGCCCACCCATGTTCAGCTTTTCAAACTATCCGATTCCTTGAACATAAAAGTGGACGATCACCCAAAGAAGCCCCCTCCGAATTGGCGAGTAAATGAACTATAAAGCTTTCAACTTAGTGCCCTGTCTTCCAGGAAAGTGGCGTTCATGCCGATTTTATTGATTTCAATGATGTTTACAAATGATTATTAAAAGTGGATAAGGATTTATACAAATTATAAAATAGATTTAAATCTCACATGTATTAAGCTTTGATTTTCAGATTTAAAAATATTAAACATTTAAAATCAACTGACATTCTTCAAATTTAATATGTTGCTTAGTTTGTATGATTTAAAAATGACCATTTATGAATAGCAAGAGTGGCTCTTTGACTTTCAAATCTTAAACATTTGGCATGTCAAAAATAAATTGGTGACAATTAATTTAAATAATTATAAGGCCAAATGAATGGCTAGTAACTAGATGCTTGATCCATGATCATAAAATTAAAATATAATAGTTATATAAACAAAATATATTATTAGGTGGCATAAAGTGACAAAGTGGTGAGGATACCTTAGGTATTATTTGGTGGTAAGTGTTATTAATATTAATAGTGAAAATAACAGTGTTCATTAATATTAAGTATTAATGTTTATGTTAACAAGCATAAAATATTAAAGTATTAATATTTTAAAGCATATATAAAGTTCTTTTCGTGAGTTTTGAAATGTGAGAATAATCCGCCTAGCATCTATAAGTCATTATTAGATCTGACTTTTATGACAAGTGTTATCTTATTGTAAAATTCAACATGATTGACATCTTGACATAGATAGGTACATGTGCTTGCTAAAATAAATGTTTTTAATCAAAATATATTAGGAGTAGATTTTTAAGAAAAGGAAACCAAATTTCATTCATCATTTAGACTTGATCTAATCCTAAATACTAATCTTTATATTTCTTCTCATACCACTATATCTCACTCTCATTTTCCAATAATTCTTGCTAGTATGAGGCTGGGTTCTCTCATCTTTTAAAAATTCTAAAAACTAATTTTGTGTTATGGGAAGAATATCCTCTCTTGACAAAAAATATAGTGCTTGGTGAACCAAATGTTGTAAAATGGATTCAAATAATTCAACTACGAATATTTATCTAATTAATTTAAAGAGTTTTCTCATATCATTAGTAAACGTAGGAGAAAAAATGTCTACATAAGCTGCAAAATCAAATTGACAAAAAAAATGTACTATTTAAAAGGTCATATTTGTAGAGATTTAGGAAATTCTCTTAAAAAGATATTGGCCAAAATAAACTAGTAAAACTCATAATTTTTATATCCATTGAAATTTCATTTATAATTTGTATCTCTACATTGAAATGGGTTACAAATTTAGGCACACATAAAACTAATTGGTTGCTAAAAAAAAATTGAAAGTAAAACTCATAATTTGTATATCCTTTGAAATTTAATTTATAATTTGTAGAGCTACATTGAAGTGGGTTACAAATTTAGGCATAAACAAAATTAATTTGTTGCTGAAAAAATAAATTGATCGAATGGTTTTTATGTTCATTCAATGACCCACATCTTAACGAACACCCTAAGATTGGGGTGTTCATTAGAAGGGCTTATTGACCAAATATTTTATTAATAAGAATATGGGTTTAGTTGAAGGTTGTCTTCGAGTGAACCATTTTTCTTATTTTTTTATTGAAAGATTATTAATGTTAAAAATGATAGTTTTAATTTTCATTTTCAACAATGTCGGGGGTGAATAGGCAAGAAAACGGGGGAGAAAATATCACATATCAACTTTATCCAAGTTCCTTTCTCACTATTATTTCTCTTTTTCTTCGTATGGTCTATGTAATTCATGGATTTCTATTAAAGATTACATCTTATTTTAATCTTGATATATCATTGTGGAATGCATGCACTTCTCTTAAAAATTGCACCTTGAATGTTTGTATCTACTATATGTGACTTGAGAAAAGAATAATCATAATCCTAGCAACTAAAAATTTGCAAAATAGTTGTATGCATTCTCCAAATGGGCAACTTGAGGAAACATAGTGATATATTTTCTATTACTTTGTTCTTATTTAATATTACTACCGAAACTTGCATACTAGTTTATATTTGACACTAACCAAAATTATTTCATACCTCAACTCACCCAACACTAAATTGTCAATTGCAAAAGTCAGCACAATTTTAGTGCTTTTATGTGGAAGGGTAACTAATCTTCTTTGGTTTCATTTGTATTATTAGCATTTTAATTTGGCATGGATTCTTTAATGACCAAACTCCTTTTCCTTTTAATGACTTGTTTTGACACACAACTCATGAGAAACTAGCATTTGAAGTGAACAACTAGTGCATTATTTTATCTTCGTATCCAACTCCTTTACAAATAACATAGTAAATTATGTTCAAATTTTATACCCACCTTTGCAATGAAAATAATTGTGTTATGTAAGAAAGATATCGGATAACTCACTAGGAAGCCATGGTTGGTACATACCGCATGCATGACATTTTTATTGCAAACAACCAAAATTAAATTTGGATAATTATTGAATTGTGTTCAATGGATTAGTAGACATGGAACACCATGATGTAAAGGGTTGATATTTTATATGCATCCTTCACCCAAGAATTGATGTTGCTGAGGATATATATATATATGCTTAAAGACACAAAGACTTTAATAAAATGCATGAAATTAGGAAGTCACTATATTTTCTCCCTCCTTGATTTATTATGTTTTTGATTGGGTAAAATAGGTTTTAAAGGGGCTCTAAAACCCTTTACAAGAATATTTTATAGGGATGAGGAATCCACAAAAAGAATGCTTCTAGGATATCAACAAAGACCAATAACAACCTTATAACAATAGAATGAAAGGATATGAACATCAAAGATCCATTTCCAAAAGAAAAAGATCAAATAAACCAATAAATTTAAATCATAAATACAACCATTAGGGGTTTTAAGAAGGCTCCCATAAACTTGAGGCAAAAAGCAACTAAGACACAAGTTACCTAGTTGCCTACAATCAACAAAACAAGTATAAATGAAAAAAAGAAACCCTACTGAAACTATAAGTCTTCCACCATCTCTTGCAAACCAAGTCTCCACTTCAATAGAAGACACCTCCACCCCTTTAGGATAGATCTGCAGAAGATGAAAGAGAAACACACACAATGTCCACCTCAATAGGATAAGAAGAAGGTCCACTAAAGGAAGGGCAGCCACAACTCCCTTACAAAATGTTCCATCTTTACTAATAGAATGCTACCAATAGATAATTTCTTTTAAGGCATACAAGAGTTCAATAACTTAGAATGAAGGGTAGCCAAAGAACCCAAACAACATCTCCTCACATATCCTAAACTATGTCTCCACCTCCATAGAAGACAACTCCACCTCAATAGGAGGGTCCATTAGAAAATGAACAAGGAGAAGCTAAAAACTACCACCTCCATCTCAAAAGGACACACAAAGTACTAGGACATAGAAAGGGGAAAAAGAGTCCTCTAGAAGCATAGTTAGGACAAAAAAACAAAACCCCAACCAAAAACATACTCCAAGAACATGCCCTTGAAAACTAGTAGCAATGAACTAGCCAACACATAGCATCGAGAGGCCAAACAAGAGAGAGAAAGTACTCATCCATAGAGGAAAAAACCCAAATAATGAAACAAGCCCCAAGAACCAAAAGAGGGCTAACAAAAATTAGAACCTCAGACACAAGGGTTGCAGGCTCAAAAATACAGAGGCCAAGAAAAATACATTCCACCACAAAGCATAGAAGGGAATACAGCCTCCACCAAAAGCCCCCTATGTAGCACCCAAGAAAGAGGAAACCACCACCAAAAACTAGAGCAAGACAGAAATCCATGCCAAAATCCAAAGAAGAAGAGTATTCCCTCTCCTCCAAGAAGACTCTAACACCATAGCTAACCTTGTCAAAAACCAAGGTCACCTAATTTACATAGCTCTAGGGATGGATAAGATAGTACAAAAATGAAACATGGAAGCTATTCCCACAACCAACAACAAAATAGTTGGCACACATAACAAAGATAGATCAACTTGGGGGAAGGGAACAAAGAGGAGGCCCCCCCCCACCCAACACACATGAGAAAAACCATAATCTCTAAAGGGCCAAAAATTGTAGAACCGTGCCAAATCTATTACTGATTAGGGGCATCTGAAGTTGAAGACACAACAAGAAGTAAATTGCCTATCTTAAATAAAGCCTCAAACGTAGGAGCCCCAACAACATCATTACTACTAGGAGAAGGATCGTGGGAACAATTGACCCCTAGAAATGATTGGCATCTAGAAGAGCCTTGGGCTTAGTCCATTGAGGCAACCAAGAAACCTCCCTCATTGTTTGGATCATCTTCTTCACCTTCTCCATCCTCATATACATAACTAGATAGATAGATAAATTGCATACTTGATTAACTTATCATTTTAATATTATCTTTTCTTTTCTCAAACAACATATATATTTCATTTAGGAAATAAATCTTACTTTTGTTGGGTATTGCCATAAAAATATAAAGGGTTGACCATTAGAATAAATCCAACTACTTAAACTATGATGTGTTCCTTACAAAATTAGTATGTTTTAGTATCGATTTTATGAGATTATAATTAAATGATATATTTCTACATTACAAAAACAAGCTAGATCAATCGAAATTTACCTCATATGAACTAGAAAATATTCCTAGTGCATTGATTTATCTTTTTTGGACATACATGTGCACCACTAGAATGAAAAGTGATACTATTATAAATTGGTCTCAAGCTACTTGACCATCACTAGGTTACTAGTGTCAATAGTTGCAATAATTATGCAATTCACTAATGTTCATAGTCACTAGATTACATGAATTAAAAAATTCAAATCTAACAATTTTTTAATACTAAATCTAATTGCATTACGTTAAGGGATTCAAATTTCAATAGATAAAAAGGTTGAAAGAATATGAGAAAAAAAATTGAAGTAAAAAAAAATATGTATGTATGATTTGATAATTTTTTTTTTATTAATAATGCTTTTTGAATCTAAGACGGTGTATACTTCATGCATATGAAGCCTTTGCATTCATATGGTCTTGATCTAAAAAAAATGGTTTAATTTAAAGGGCCAAGATTCCTCCAAGAGATTAATAAGTTTGTCAAGTGAGATAAGGTTAAATATAGGTTGATATTTGTGGAAGGCATTCAAGAGATAAAAGGAAAAATGTGTAAGAATCAAGTGATTCGTAGAGTATAAGGTGGTCACTTTTAAAATATATAACCAGTTGTAGATAAAATAATAAAATGAAATTAAAGAAGAATAATTTGAAGGGACTAACCTATTAAGATTTAAAATTAGTAAAAACTGATGTCAAGTCTAAAAAAGGTAGGCAAAGAAAAATAAGGTAGTCAAAGAAATGACTAAGGATAATTTCTAGATGCAAAAAGACGCTAAATAAAATTAATCATCAAGCACATAAGTCCAAGTATATCATAATTATAGAGAGGATGTGTACTACTTTGGATTACAAGTAGATTACTATATTATCACATATTCCTAGTATCGTTGCATATTTGCTTTCTATCTTCAAGCTTTCAAATTAGATTTTTTGATTAGTATAAAATTGATTTTATAGGGAGCCAAAACCCATAATAGTCATTAAAGACAAACCACACACCAAGCCATAGTGGGCCAGTAGAAAATAAAAATTAAAAAATAGGCATCTAACAACCTAGAGATTTAACAATTTCATTCAGCATTTGAAAAATATTAACATTTTTATCAATAAAAGCCCTATTTCTATTAACAAGCTCCTCCATATCATCGGCTTTGACCTGCTTACCTTTATCCCTTCTCTAAGTTTGAGCTGAAGATCCCTGATTAGTCTTGGTCTCACCTTCCAAGATGGACTCCTTCACCTCACCTTTGTCACAAACTAAAATGGAGGGGGAAGCACGAGTGGCCAAGGGGGACACATTAAGAGATTGGGATTTTTCTTTTAGTCTATGAAGGCCCTCCATTCTATTCATCATAGCTATTATTCTCACTACAATAATATCTCTCAGCTTCTCATTGATCTTATCCAAAGCCACCTCTAGGTTCATTATTTTTTCTTCAAGGTCATTCTTCGTGGCTTTAACATTCATCACCAATTTTTTATTGAGATCAAGTAGGTTTTTCATGTTGTTTGAGGAGGGGAATTTCAAGGTACTCTATCTGCTTCAAGGTTATTGATCTTGCTTTGTAATCCAAATATCTTCGGGACCACCCAATTGAAGAAACTAGTTTGTCCTTCCATAGCTACCTTCACCACAACCTCTACAGCCCCAAAATCCACCATAAAGGATCTTGTATCTTTACCCACAAGGTTAGCCTTATCCAATTCAACTATAATTTTAATATGGAAGTCCAAATTTTGTTGATCCCTAACAAACTCAGTGGATTTCCAGCTACTTTTTTTCTTGGGCAATTTATTTCCTTTAGAATTCTCTTGGGGGTGGGGGGGGGGTTCTTTTCACACCAAAGGCAGAGCCTAGCTCAAATTTCCTATTATTTTCATATGAGGATAGGGGCATAGGGTCTTTACTCTTTTTAGCAAAGCATGGGCTACAGGATTCAGGAACAAACTCATCCGAGGGAGCATAATCAAAGTCATCCTTATTAGACACTTCCTTTTCAGAAATAAAACCCTTTCCCTTATAAGAGGACTTATTTTTATAGGTTCCTCAGTTGAAGGCTTGTTCATCAAATGATTCATTGGTGTAGTGCCAATGAACATTTTGAGCATAGAGAATATTTTTCTTTCTTGAGGTTGAGGGATGAGTTTTAACCTCAAGGGATTTAGCATGTTCAATAATAAGAAAAATCAAAACTTGATGGAGAACCTGATGGAGAACAGGGGGGCTCCAATTTTTGAGCTAAGCATTAACACAATTACACAGAGTTGAAAGTAGATAAAATGAAATTTAAATGCACCTATCATGCCTAAAATTGTTCAAAATGGTGAAATGATAGCTAAAAATGCTTTTGTAGAATTGATCAAGAGTAACGTACCTCATAATAACTTTAGCAACATCTTCCCACGGGGATTTTAGGTCCTCACAATTATAAACACCATTATTCATGCAATAGTCTTTAGCACTCTCATTCTTCTAGAAAAAGATATCAAGGGCTTCCTCCGAAGCTTTCCTCTCTATATTAAAGTTACTTCCTTCCATAAGAATCCTTGTGACCTTGGCAATGAGGCTCTCATCCACCATAAATTTACCCTTGAACATTTATAGGGTACCATTATTTCATCATTTGATGAAGATCTGAGTAGCCCTTGGGTAATGGCCATGAAGTTTCTTGATATAGGGCATAATTCCTCCCCCTAACACTTCATCACAAACCTCTGATGAAAATAGGGCAGACAACTAAGAGGGGGGTGGTATATTAGTTGTCACAAAAACTCACACTACTTAAACTTATTTTCAGATCTAATAATTAAGCATGAAAGCACAAATCAACAACACATGAAGAACATACATAACACCAATATTTTGTATGTGAAAAACCCTTTCAAATCCTCTACAAACAATGATCTTCAATATGTTGAACAAACCAACTCAATAAACTTCACTACATCACTGGCACAGATAGAGAAATATGTTGACATCAATGACAACACAACTCTCAAATATCTCTCAAACACATATTTGCAGTATTATTCCAACAATCTCCCCCTTTGGAATTGATGGCAACACATTATGTGAAAAACAATCAATGACAAAGGAAGAAATCTCTTCACATGACTCTCTCCCCCAAATTTCTTTAGAGTTTTTCACATGAATCTCTCCCCCTTTGACATCAATTATAGAGGCACATATTTGCAATCAAACCACAAGATTGACTCACTAACTACTCCCCTTGAGTAGCAACCTCCACTCATCAATCGAGATCACAAGATATGACTATGAAATGCACTAGATTGATGCATAATAATGCATCTTAGTTTTGATCAAGAGGGGAAATCAACCCTAACTTCCCTTTGAGATACTCAAGAGTATCCTTTGGAAAAGGATTTGTGAAAATGTACATACTCCAATCTGACATACCATGCTCTTGGGGCTTGCTTCAAACTATACAATGTTTTCTTCAACCGGAAAACCATATCTCCTTGATCAGTCAATTGAAATCCATCTAGTTTCTCTATGTACACCTCTTCTTCCAATTGACCATTTAGGAATGCTGACTTGACATCCATCTGATAGACTTTGAAATCCTTGTAAGTAGCATAAGCAAGAAACAATCTAACAACTTCAATTCTTGCCATAAGAGCAAAACTCTCTTCAAAATCAATTCCTTCCATTTGAGAATATCCTTTACAAACAGGTCTTTCTTTGTTTCTAACAACTTCACCTTGCTCATTCAATTTGTTCGAGAAGACCCATTTGGTTCCAATTACATTTTTGTTCTTAGGTCTGGGAACAAGAATTCATGTATTGTTCTTTTCAATCTGCAATAATTCTTCTTCCATTTATTTTACCCAATGTTCATCTTTACATGCTTCATTCACATATTTAGGTTAAATCTTTGAAATCAAACAATACCGATCTTGATATTCAACAATTCTTCTACTTGTTTGATCACCTTTACTTCTATCTCCTATAATTTGACTTTCAGAATGATTCAATCTTACATACTTGGGAGTCTTAGTATTTTCTTGAATTTCAGACTCTTGAGTTCTTTCTTCAGCACTTGCACTAGCTCCTTCTCTTTGAGTTACTAGATTCATTAGAATGATCTAAAGTTGATCCTGGGTCTGAGGTTCCTTCCCTTTGTTTGCACTATCATTTTGATCATCTGAATCATATCCACAAGATCTATACTATCTCTCATTCATTTCCTCAACCCTGGCATTTTCACTCTCAGCTATCTTTCTCAATCTCTTATTATAACACCGATAGGCCTTGATTTTAATAGAATAACCAAGAATTATTCCTTCATCACATCTAGCATTTAACTTCCCTAGATCTTCATCCCTCTTGATATAACATTTACTTCCAAAAATTCTAAAATATTTAACAATAGGAGCATGATCAAACCATAATTTATAAGGAGTCTTACCGGTATCACATTTGACATGCACCCAGTTAAGAGTGTAAGCAACAATACTCATAACTTTTCTCCAATAAACATGTGGAACATATCCTTCCAACATCATTATCCTAGCAACTTTTTGACTTGTTTTGATCTTCCTTTCCACAACTCCATTTTGCTAAGGGGTTCTTGGAGCAGATAACTGTCTTCTTATTCCATGTTCCTCACACAATGCATTCAACTCCCTAGAAGTGAATTCAGCACCTCTATCGAATCTCAAACACTTCAGCTTCAAACTTGTCTTCGTCTCAACCATAGGTTTGAAAATCTTGAATTTATCTAGAGCTTTAGACTTCTCCCTCAAGAAAGTAACCCACATAATCCTTGAATAGTCATCAATCAATAACATGAAATATATGTCTCCTTGCAAGCTTCTAACACTAGAAGGTCCACACAAATTAGTATGCACAAGATCCAATAATCCATTTTAAAAATGCTTCTTACTCTTGAAAGAAATTCTGGTTTGTTTCCCTAATTGACATTCTTTGCACATAGGGTTAGTAGGTTTCATCAACTTAGGAAGATCTCTTATAGCTCGATTAGAACTTATCTTAACAATGTTATCAAAATTCACATGACACATCCTTCTGTTCCACAACCAACTTTCATCAACCTGAGCAATCAAACATCTTTTAGCGCCACTATTTAAGTGAAAGATATTACCTTTAGTCTTTGTACCAGGTGCAATCTCAATTCCGAAGATACCAAAGATTCTACATTTGCCATTCTTGAATTAAAGATCATATCCCTTATCAACCACCTGTCCAACACTCAAAAGATTATGATTTATTTATTCTATGTATACAAGACATCATCAGTATTGTGCTTACCATCAAGAGAAATGGAACCTTTACCATGGATTATGTTGTCACTATTTTGACTACAAGGTGATTTTGTCCTCTAAATCCTCTAAAATATGCAAAATTGTGCTTATTACTTCTTTTTGTCTCTGAGGGTTTTTGGTCTAAGGGTTTAAGGTCTCTGCAATTTACCCTTTTTCTTTTTTGAAATCCTTGCATTCTATTTCCGTGTTACTTTTTCCACTTAAGTGGAAGGGTTGCTCCATCGTGAAAAGAGGTCCCCCCTTCTACATTTTCCTTAGGCGAGTCCTTAAATATGTTTTATTTTTACGCCTTCCCCTATGTTTTATTTCTTTGTCGGGTTTCTTAAAGATCATGCAAGTTCTAGTTGATTTGACAGTGCGTGCGATCTTGTGAAGGGAAGATGTACGAAACTTACCCTTCGCGAAGTGGTGAAAAGGTGGCGGGCCTGGGTAAAGTGGTCACAAGGAAGGCTAACGGACGAGTATCCCCTAGAAGCTCTAACGAGCCGTGTTGTTTCGCAACCCAAAGATGGGCAAGGTTTATCCTTCGCGAAGTAGCGAAAGATTGGTGGACCCAACAGGTAGGTTAAAGAATGAAGTTAAAGACTGAACATCTTGCTCAAGATCCAACAGTCCACGTTGATTCACGAGGAAAAGTTGCTAGAGATTTATCTTTCACGAAGTGGCAAAATGGTGGCAGGCCCCAAAGGTAAGCAGATCCTATGGTTAAAGATCGATCATCTCTAAGGAGATCTTGTGGTCCATGTTGTTTCACTTGGCGAAGACGTGCAAAGTAGCGAAAGGGGAGTGGGCCTAGCGAAGTGGTGGTTTGTAAAGTAAAGAGAGTGCATCTTGAAGTAGATCTAATGGCTCATGTTATTTTGCTTGGCGAAATAGCATGTTTTTTATCCTTTGTGAAGTAGTGAAAGGATGGTGGGCCCGACAGATAGATAGTTCCTGGTTTTTAAAGACTGATCAACTTGGAGTTGATCGGATGACCCATGTTGATTCGCAACTAGTAGTAACATGAAGTTTACTCTTCGCGAAGTGGTGAAAATGAGCTGGCGACTACATGGTGGATGATGTGACAGAACAGCTAGATGCCTGGCTAAGGTGAAAGGTAATCTGTCAGACAAACATGTGGCTCCAAAGGATCATGAAGGGCCCACTTTGATTGAGCGGCGATGGTGATGAAATTCATGGCTAAGTAAAAAACGTGGTAGTTCAGATGTGGAGTTCGATGAAGTTCTTGAATGAATGAATGGCTGACATGTAGGAACTATTTGCCAGAAATCAATAGGGCAAGTGGATTCCACGCAGAGGGCCCACTTTAAAGGATAAAGGATGTTAAAGGCCGCACATCTTGAAAGTGATCCAACGATGAGTGTTGTTTTGCAGCCCAAAGATGTAAGGTGATTAACCTTTGCGAAACAACAAAAACCATTAGCGATGACGGTTTCATGCAGTTAGTTAAAAAGACTAGCGATCACCGTGGAGAGTAAAGATCGAGCGGATGGTAGAAGATCCAATGGCCAGTGCTGTTTAGCATGGAAAAGATGCATGAGATTTATTCTTTGCAAAACAGCAAAAGGAAGGTGAGGCCCATTTTTAAGCAGGATGACCTAGGTAAGGTAAGAAACGTGCATACTTTTTAGGATCTGATGGACGTCGTTGTTTCACATGGCAAAGATGGGAGATTTTTAACCTTCGCGAAATAGCGAAAAGCCAAGACATTGAGAGTTTCTTTGTGGTCTGTTGGAGCCAATTTTTGAATTCAATTGCGAATTGATTGCCGAAGCATGTGGATTAATGTTTCAATTCAATGCTCAGTTGTCGTATTAAGCTTCACATCAACTAAATTTTAGCGTCATTTCAAAGAGTTTTGCAGAGGAACCATTGTGTAGAGTAAATTTATTCAAGCAATAAGTAAGTTCTGCATATTGCTCGACTGTTACTGTGTGAATTGATATCATCGGGTGTTTGATTTTCTTAGAGGTTTTCTGAAGTCTTAATTAAAATAGTTGTAATTTCAAAATGGCACCGCGAAGAGATTTCATAGGGAAAGTTAACTACCAAGAAAGAGCCATATGTGATGATTTCCTAGAATAGTTAACCATGTCCACTAATGTCGCTGCTAAAATGAAAGAATTAGTGCCCAAGGCCCCCGACTGAGAATTGGTGATGGTTTGTATGACAAAGGGAACTGGTTGAGGGATTCACAGATAGGGATATTAGGTCTGGGACTCTTTAAAGTGGGATTTGGCCAAAGACATTCCCCTGCTCCAGTGAATAGTATATGGTAGTTAGATGTAGGAAAGCTCATAGTCCCTGGGGTTTTCATGGATGTAGACTTGTTAACCTAGATTGCCAATAATTATGACCCTGTTACCAGATGTGTTAGAAATGTAAACAGGGGAGCTTTAATTGAGATAAATGATGACGAGTTTAGGAAAGTGATCAGACTTAGTGAGGTGTCAAATTACTTGGAGCCCATCAATTTTGACACACTTGCACAGGTCTATAATGTGCAAAGAGATCACCTCATGAGTGGCCCTTTGAAAGAATTTTTTGTCAAAATAGGAGGATTGACTGTTGTAGGCCCTAGTAACATGGAACCTTTCTCTTTGAATTTATTCACTTTGAGGGCTAAAGGGATGTATTGGTCACTATGTCAGATTTTTGGGGAAGATGCTGAAACAACCATGCCAACTCACTATATGCTAATGATAGCACAAATTTTGAACCCCTCTCTGGCAGTAACTTTTGATTTTGCACCTTATCTCAATGATGCAATTCATGCAGGGCTGGTAGGGAAAAAAATGCTAAGGTAGACAGACCTTTTGGGTGGTATTCTCTTCTTATGCACATTCTTTTATTTAAAGGTGCTGATTATTTTGCTAAGGAAATGGACCTGGTTAAGGAGAAGGATGGTGAAGAGATTCCTCTGTAATTGTGGAGCACAATTTTGTCTTGGGACAGAGAGGATGCAAGTTACTTGAAGTTTGATAGATGTTTTGCATCTAGGCTTAGGATCCTATTGTGCCCATAAAACCTCAGAATCCCCAAAGCTCTCTTAGAGTTCCTTAGGCCTAAGGAATTCGCTGAAGATATCAAGATTGTTCACAACTGTTGTGATATATACTTGTACCCTATTTCTACTGTGTTCAGAGTTTATGGTTTAAGAGGAACCCCATACTTGCTCCCCTATCAAGTCCCATTGAAGATAGGAATTGCAGAGGTCTTGAGGCAAATCGGGGGGGTGCAAGAGGCAGAATTAACAAATATGGGGAAGGGACCATTTTCCCAATTGTCACCATTGCACATCAATTTATAATCACCAAGGGTGGTTGGAAACATTTTGATGATTTCTTTCAACCCTAGAGGTTGTCTATTGCAGTGTCAAGGTTCGCTGACACTGAAGATTTCTTTAATGGCATGTTCAAGAAAAGAGCCATATGTAAAGGTAGAGCACATCAGTTCCATTTTCCTGAGGATCTTATCAGAAATGAATTCAATCTAGATGAGCAGGAATTGAGGAAAGAGAAATGGATAGCATACAAAAGGGCTCTTGATTTTATCTACCAATTTGATATTGGTTATGACCCTTTGTCTAACTTACTCCCTTTGAGGAGAAGGCTAAATTCTTGATACTGTATTTTGAAGATTTAATGCAAACCTTGAAGGACAAAAGGGAAGCTATAATGAGGAATGATCCTAAAAAGGCTAAGTTGGTTTTAGCAAAGCCTGCATTTGCGAAGGCCATCCCTCTAGGTGAATATGTGATGCACAAAAGGCCAAAGTATAGTGTGCTAGTGCTAGTCAGAGGTGAGTCTTCCACTTCAAAAGGGAAAAGACCAATAGAAGACGTCATTGAAATCCAAGATTCCCCTAAAAGGAAAAGGGTGGGAAAAGAGGTGCAAACAAGTGAACCTTTATACTCTCCATCCCAATCCCCAATCCATGTGGGAGATGAACATGCGGTGTCTGAGCAGTTGTTTCAGCTAGAGAGTCTTGGGGAGATTGCCTACACTTATGAGGAAACACAAGAGGGAATGCCTAAAGAGCCACCAAGTGCTGAGATGAACTTGACTGCAGATGAGTTTAAAGGAAAGGAGTTAGACCCCGCCATCAAACAAGCCAGTGAGGACTTCCTGGCTGATAATAATTTTGTTACAACAGGATCTTTTATGCAATTTGTTTGGAGGCAAAACATTGAACAATTCAAAGCAAGATGTGAGAAGAGGAAGAATGAACAACCCCACAAAGATGTAGTTGTAGTGGAGGAGGAAGTGAAACAAGAAATGATGGCAGAGCTCAAAACCATTACTCCTGAAAAGGGGAGAGAAATGGTAGCAAAAGCTGGTGTGCTAATTCTTCCTGAGTGGGACATAGCAGATGCCTTAGTGCTTGAAGCCGTAAGGAAAGAAACCAAGCCCATGAAAGTTGTGACATTTAGCAAGGACAATGCTTCTTTGGTCATGTGGTCCCTAAGGAGGGATGAGAGCAGAAAAAGGAAGGACACTTCAGAATCCAGCTACCTTGGAGGTATGATTGTGAAAAGAGTATAGGACATAGGGGTAGTAAAGGCTACCAACACAGTTTTGGAAACAACAAAATTCAGTGTGGCAGTATCTGAGAGGGAAGCCAAGGAAAAGATGGATCTCCAGGTAAAACTAGAGACAGTTCTAAAGGCTTATAATGAGGCAAAAGGGGAGATAGCCAATAGGGATAGTATCATTGCCAAATTAAAGAGTCAATTGGTAGGGCAATACCAGAGAGGTGAATCGTCTACCTTAATGATTGCCTCTTCTCCAACAAGACCTCCACCCACCAATCCCATCATTGAATTTCCCCCTTCTCCTATGACTTTTAGTTTTCAACCAGCTCAGACCATTCAAGATGAATTGGAAAAGTTGAAATAGGCTTAGGCCCTGTTTGCAAGCAAATATGAGGAAAAGGTCAAGGGCACAATCTTGAGTTTTACTGACACAGTAGGAGCTTCTATTGTGCACATTAATATGAAAATAATTTTGGACATATTGATTGAGCTAAATAAAGACAAGGATACTCTGGAGCCAATTTTGAATAAGTGGATGCCTAGGGAAGTGGATTTGGAACTTATATGTGCATCTTATGATGAGGCAGGGTCGGATGCCAATATTAAATCCACTTGTGAGTTAGTTAGAGGCATGACCAGGTTGGCAGAAGGAAGAGTCAGTGTAAAGAGAAAGGTCAACTTGTATAGGATGGAATATGTTGAGCATAAGTTTGAACTGTTTCCTGGGGGTTTTGTTAGTTCAAATTAGTTAAAGGATAAAGAGGTGTGGCTTGATGAGATAGGAGATAGCTTGTCCTAGAGGATAAATGAAGTCATCAATATAGATGACACGTCTTTATTTATCCAGACAATTGAAGAAATTGAGAAGATAAAGTCACATTATGGTTTTTTGGAGTAAGAGGTTAAGAAAATAAGAAACACATGAAAAAGGTTGGATAAATTGAAGAAGAAAATTGTTAATTTCTCTTGGCCTGGTGATGACGTGTTCCAAGAGTGGAAAAGAAAATACATGGTGCAAGAAGCGGAGGTTCAAGAAGATTCTGCAATGGAATAACAAACTTAAAAGCTACTAGGATTGAAAATGACTTGTAACTTCTTTTTGAAGAAAATTACAGTTGTAACAAACTATTCTTAGGAAATTCCGAAGCTTTTCTTGCATCCATATTATTATAAATGGATACCAGAACTTAAGAATAGATCATCACAAGAATTTTTAAAGAAACTTTGCTGAAATATTTCTAGGGTTTTCTGGTTATTTCAAAATTACCTTGAGTTATGTAATATTTTTCAAAATGAATATTAATATACAGATCAAAGCTTTTTAGGCCTAAATCTTCATTGTCTTCTAGTGTGCATTCCTTAGTTTTCTGGTTTCATTTGAATAATTTAGGGTTATTCGATTGAACATGGATTGTAAGGCTATCTTATAGATATGTTTCTGGCTTTTCTCTTCAAGAGAGGAATTAAATATGCATGAAATATTTCTGTCAGTAAATCAATTGTTTGTTGCTTTGAATTTGATAAATGGTTTTAGTTTAAAGGGAAAGAACTTATATATATATGTCAGTCGTGTATAGGGTTAATGAAAGCCGAAGTGATGAAATGTATGAGAATGTTCATATTTGGAGCTCTTGTTTGATTTGGGTGACTCTGTACCCTGGATAAGGCATTGATATCAGTCGTGGAATTCTTTCTATCTTTCTTGGGATCAAGACTAAAATGAACACAAGTTTTCTTTAATGTTTCAATTTTATTGAGTTGATGAGGTTCATAGGTTTTTAAGAACTGGTTTTGCTATAGATCTTGTGTTGAATTGTGAAGGTATTCACAAGAGGTATACCCACCTAAGCTTAGGATAAGCTTAAAGTGTAGAAGGTTTTGTATAAACCTTGTTATATGTTATTCTGGAGTTCTATTTTCTTGATTGTCCTCTCCATATGCAACAGAGGCTTTGAATTTTCTTACAGAGGGGATTTGGGAAATCAGAATTTGAGAACAACAGATTATACCAGCTTTATCATCACCAAAATTCACAACTCCATCTTCATACTTTTCCAAACTCACAAACTTACTCTTATCACTTGTCATATGATGAGAGCATCTACTATCAATCACCCATTCTTAGTTCTCTTCAACTTGTGCAGCTAAAGCTCTTTCCACATTCATGTAGCTAGTAGAGTCAGTAGGCATTGGATCACCTTCCTTTATAGCAATAAACACCCATTCATTATCACTTGTATTTCTCTTATCAGATTCATCATCTAACACACCTTCACTAGTAACATAATAACACCTCCTCTAAAATTTAGGCTTGTAAGGTTTTTTAGGAACCCTTTCTGGACACCTTGAGGCAAAATGACTTACCATATTGCAAGAAAAATATTTAAGAGGCAATCCTTCATACTTACCAACTCCTTTGGGTAATCTCATGGAAATGAATGCTTCAAGCTCCTTAAGCTCTAACTCTTCTTCTTCATTTTATTTCCTCTCCTTCTCATATCAAAACATCCACCTTGACGAATTTTCTCCCAAATCATATATCTGCTTATCCTTTTCAAAAATAGTATCTTTGAATGCAGATTATACCTTAGGAAGAGAATTACCAAACTCACTCAACTCAAAGCCTGGAAGCTTACCAATTTGTTGCAAGGTGTGTGCTCTTGGTCTCCTTGTGTTGTGTAGTGCAATGCTTGGGTTTGTGGCATGGCTTAACCGCCTCCTATGGATTCTATAAGGTTGATATTTTGGTGCAATGACAACTGCACTTGTAACAAGTTGTATCAGAGCTTGGTCATAGGTTTGAACCCCTTTCTTCCGCTGGGGGGGATTGTTGCAAGGTGTGCGCCCTTGGTCTCCTTGTGTTGTGCAGCACAACACTTGGGTTTGTGACATGGCTTAACAACCTTCTATGGATTCTATAAGATCGATCTTTTGGTGCAATGACAACCACACTTGTAATATACAATCAACATGGCTAGTTACATCAGTCACAATGTGGATCTCCTCAATAGTAGGAACTTTGTGTTTGTAGGATGCAGGTAAAGATTTGGGCACTTTAGCAACAATATTTAATTCTTCCAACTTTTGACTAGCACATTTGATATTGCACATAAATTCATTCACCTTCTTCATAAAAAAAGTGATGTTCTCATCTTCACCTATCCTTAACATCTCATACTTTCCTTTTAGGCTCTGTAACTTAGCCATCTTCACATAATTGTCACCTTCATAAAAAGTTTATAACTTCTTCCTGATCTCATGAGCAGTCAACAATTCCATAACATTTGTCATCTTAGAATCTGTCAGTGCACTCAACAATGCTTCCTTAGCCCTAATATTGCATTCAACTTCCTTTATCTCATTCAAAGTTGAAGGACCATTTGTAGGAATGGTATACTTGTTTCTGGTAATAGCCCAATAGGATTCGCCAATGCATCTCAAATGATATTCCATGTGATTCTTCCAAAGAGAGTAGTTGGTACCATCAAATATCAGACTGTCCTTGTAAGTTTCCATCCTGAATCACCTCAAGTGGTTAAGATTCTTCATAGGAACCTACTCTAATACCAATTGATGAAAATAAGGTAGACAACTAAGAGGGGGGAATGAATCAGTTGTCACAAAAAATCACACTACTTAAACTTATTTTTAGATCTGATAATTAAGCATGAAATCATAAATCAACAACACATCAAGAACATGCATAATACCAAGACTTTTTATGCAAAAAAACTGATCAAGGGAGAAACCATGGTGGGAACACACCCACAGTATGAGTATACTTTGTTAGAAGTATAGAAGTATTACAATGGGGAATGCACATGCATTCAGGTATAGTGCATAGAGCTCACCGCTCAAAACAAGAAGGGCTACAACCCAAGGAAGTCTCACTGTCTTACAAATAGATTTGGATCACATCCAAAAGTAATGAGCTAGAAAATAGCATATCTTTAATGCCTGGTTTTGTAGATTTTTAATTATTAAATACTGTTTATTTATAAATTTATATTTTTTTATTTTTGTTATGTGGTGAGTTAAAACACCACAATGTGGGAGTCTCTTACCCACATCCATAAAGAGATGAGATCAACACACGTTGTGGGGGAGCTCTTATCCATAGTTGTGGGGAGCTTATCTCTCTCCCACAGCTGTGGGTAGAGTCTTCTCCCACAGTCATGGCAGGGGGGGTTAAACCCACATCACCCCCACCATTTCATAATTCACATAAAAAATTATTTTAAAATAAATGCCTTGTTAATATATAATGTGTTGTGTTTGATTATGACCTGTGTTAAATTTTGTTCACTCAACATTTTTTATTAACAAATACAGACACACACACACAGGCACGCACACACATGCACGCACACACACACACACACACACACACACACACACACACACACACACACACACACACACACACACACACACACACACACACACACACACACACACACACATTGTGCTACTATAAATTAGTGTCAATTATAATAAACAAGCGCATAGAAGAGATAAAAGCATGTAGTTAAGAAGAAAATGGAAAACTAAATAAAAGAAAACCAATGGCCTCCCATAATATGTCCCATCCTCCTCTATTTTTGAGGACCTTGAAGGTGGTATATAGTGGGCTCTCAGCAAGCTATGACTTCCAAAGTGGAAACTCAAAAGTTGAGCAGCTATATGATCATGATAATGTAAATGCATGAGGCTAGGATGATATGATACATGATTATAACTAAGATGATTGATTAAGCTAAATGATTGATATTGAAGTTCTAGATTAACATAATAAAAATATGCTAAACAAGCTAAGATTTGATCTAGTTATCAATTATTCTATATGATAGAAAGATGCAATTTCCTATAGTAATTATGCCAAAAGCTAAAATGCAAGGGATTCCAGCAGGATTGATTGATGAAAATGAGGTGTATTTATAGGATTTCCAAGGCCAAAGCTGAGGTGGCAGGAATCAAATATTTCACATTTATTTAGCTCAATTAGTCTATCCCTCTAGGGTTTCTTGGCGGGGCATTATCGAGCTGAACTCTCTCCCACAGACGTTGGGAGGGGGGGGAGTTAAACCCACATCACTCCCACCATAACATAATGCACAAAAAAAACTATTTTAATATAAATTCCTTGTTAATATATAATGCATTGTGTTTGATTATGCCCTGCATTAAATTTTGTTCGCTCAACCTTTTTTATTAAAAAATATATAAGTATATATACATTTATATGTATATAAATATATTTAATATAAATTGATTTATTCTATTCCTTCAATATAATAGGACAAAAATCTTCTAGTAATTGTCTTTTTTGGTTTAATTATTATTTAATTTGGTTTATTTAATCTTTAAAAAAATATATGTTAGGAATCTTCTAGTTTCGTGGATATTGGCTATTATGTCAAAATTAATTGTTTGAGGGTTGTATTGAGGTGATATATTTAAAAGGGAATGTGCTAGGTTTTATGTTTCTAATGAATTATTAAATTAAAATTAAAATTTAAACTTTAATGAAATTAAATTCATAATAGATTTTAAATATGACATTAGTTTTATTTAAGATGCTTGCATGTTTGTCAGTACTTGTCAGTTTATTTTGTCACTTCCCATCAGTGTATCAATAAATGTTAATAGACATGTAAATGGTCTTCCTTATTACCTCTCGTGTGCTTTTCTATGAAGAAGATGTGTGACCAAGTGTTATGGAAGCTTTTCTATTGGATATCATTGTGGAGGATATTGGCCTACGTTTTATGCCTTGGAGCTCATTTTTGAGTTTTCCTAGTGCCATAAGGGGGAGTGGCTTCCAAGTGGGGGTCAGGGCCCAAATTCACTACCAGGATAACCCATTGGAAGTTTGTTTAATAAGTGATAACCTAAAAAATAATTTATAAAGTTGGGTAGATAAACACATTAATCAAGATGATGATTGCCCCACTCATGGCTTGAGTGCTCATTTAGGCTCTAGATGATGTGGGAAGGCTTGGAATGGCGTGATGAACTACATTGTCTTCTTGAAAGGTATGTTGGTTCCACATGAGAATTTAATGAGGGCTAGGGGTTAGGACCTATGGAGACCTACCATGATAACCCATATCAAGCTATGTGATGATATTGTCCCCTTGTGAGCACTAGAGTCCTATTTTTGTGATTGTATACTTTGGAGTTTTATTTTTGTGTGTCCCGATTGAGTTTTTACCCAGCGGAAGTGTGTTTACACCATGTGTTGTATTTCCTTGTTTGTATTCTTGAAGGCCTTATCTTATCTCCTAGCATGGGGGGTGGACCTTCAGGTTTCACATGGTCAGGTGGTAGTTGCATTATTCCATTGAGAATTTTGAACCTCTCTTTGCATGGATTGGCTTCCTTCATGTTCCAGATTGCTACTCTTAGATATGGTTAGCTTAGTGAGTTAGATGGAGATTTTATGCATTTATGATGTTGTACTTATGTTATCAGATGTAAATTTGTATGGACATGCCTACATGGCAAATGATATAATCGATGTAACTATGAAGTGTATATGATGTAATCTTGATGTAAGTATTATGAGATTTAGATAATAGGGTTTTATGTCAGTAATTGAAAACATTGTTCTTGAATTGAAATGTGTTCACGTTCATTATTATTTAAACCATCATAATTGGTTTTCAATGAATGTAATTTTAGAAAGTATTTATATTATGCAATGTAATTGTATGGTTTATTAATTTAATTAAGTGGATTAGTTTAGATGATATTCATGGAATGTTCTCTTAGTTGTATCAATGTTATCTTTGTTTAGTTTTATTATCTCAAGTGTAGTATGCTTAGATTAGTAACAATGTTGGGAAACCTTAGGGGAAAGTTAGTGGATGCCTTCCGCATGTGCATTACAGTTATGTTCTTGTCCTTCTAATGTTTTAAAACACTCATTTAAAACATATAAAAAAATATATTTCAATTTCATTTGGTTAAGTTAATCTATTCCTCTAGGGTTTCTTAGAGGGGCATTTCACTTACTCTCATCCACCATCCACTGCTAATTAGTTTGTGAGTCTTGTTTATTGCTAAAGTTCCTCATTTTCACATTGATGTCTTTGATTTCATGAAGCACCCATTTAAACATCTTGAAATTATCAACAGTCACATCACAGGCTACCATCGTCGGGATTCTCCCTTTCCATATCAAGGAGAGATGAGTTGGCATTTATCTCTTTCAAAAAAGGGCATCTACCACTTCTACTCAGCACCTTGATAGATTTATCTGGGAGAGATTGATGAGATGGGAGGGAATGAGTAGTGGACACAAGGGAGGCTCTACCACATTTAGTTTGATGGCCACTTTTCTAAGAGGACTCAAAATCAGAGTCCGAACCCTCCAAATCCATGTTCCAGTCTCCCTCATCCAAGGAAAGACTGATATGGTCCCCTTCCTATCTTTATTATTATTAATTAAAATCAAACCTGTGAATAATAAAGTTTTTTATTAAGGAAAAAAAAGGTTTTAGGGGGACCCAAAACCCTCCAGATTTTATGAGGATTTTGAACCCAACAAATAGTGCTACTCAAAGATACTAACAATGAAACACATAAGCTAAAATTTAGAAAAATGGGTTAACACCAACAAAACACCAGCGCAACCACTAACCAAAAATCCTAGCCAAAAAATAATAATATAATCATTACAAATCCGGATGGCACCACCAATACTGCTACATCAACAAATGATAACCCATTAGAGAAGAGATCAAGGGTTTGAATGGCACCCTCAGCCAATAAGAAGATATTTTTTGGGTTCCCTTAACCTAAGGCAAAATTTCCAAGCTGCTCAAAGCAAGCCCAAACCTTAACCAAAAACAACCACAGTCCATACCGGGAACTTGAAAACAAATAGCAACCATCTAGATAAGAAACCTCACAATAAACATAATAAACATTAAGATACGAGTATAGGAATGGGGTTTCTGAAAGGCTCCCATAACCTTCAAGTTGGGTTTTATAATGGCACCCAAAACCACTAGAAAGAAGCCAACCACCTCTAAGCATCTAAAAATTATACCTCTAACAAAATCACACCTCTCCGCCTTTATAGGACAGGGACCCACCTCAATAGGGGCTGAAAGAAAGGATTTCTTTAGTAGAGAGAACAAAGCTTGGACCACAAACCAAAGTCCAGCAACCGAGAGATGGTACCACTAAGTTTTTCTAGACAACTAGGTTTTGAAAAGGCTCCCAAAACCTTGCACTTAGAAAGAGGTTTGTTCCAAACAGGTCTTGTATAGATAAGACCCTCCATAGTCTCCACCTCTATAGGAAAACAAAGAAATAAGCCTAGCAGCAAGGAGAAAGAGTCATTCAATATTTCAGCCTTAAGAAATGAGGCATCCAACATGCCCAACAAGATACAACCCCCCACTCTCATCCAACAACTCTTCCTCTCTATAGAAGAATGAACCACCTCAATAGGAGAGGCTAAGAGGATCAAAAAATGAAACCCAGAAATAAAAACACCACCACCATGGAAGTGAACCTCTTGATAAACATAGAAAAAATAATGCACCCACTACATTCGAGAGGATACCCTATAGATTTAGAAATCAGGGTCAAGCAGAGAACCCATGTAGCAACAAAACCCTTATCAAGGGATGAAGATAAGCATCCAAAGAATATGCTGAGAGGAGAGAGAAATCACCAAAAAACCTTTGCAATGGCAAAGAAGGAATAGGCGTATCAAGAATAGCCCTCAAATAGATCATCGAGAGAAGCTACCAGTCTGAGCTTAAAAAGATTTCACTCAGCCCTCTGAAAGAAAGAGGGACTAGAGAGAAACCAAAATAAGAAAACCCCAAACCCTTCAAAGCCATCCAAAGATTAAAAAAATAGAAACACCACCTGAATCCCAAACAACCTCCCCACACCAAGGCAAAAACAACCACAAACCCATCAACACAATGACAAATCACCACCCCTACAAGCCCTCTACACTAGAGGGGGAAAGCTAAAAAACCTAATAAAGAGTAATGCCCTCCAACAATCACCACCGTATCCCCCACCCTCACATCGACCAGCCTAGAATCCTTGGCTCGAGCAATCTAAACAGGTTAAGTACCACAGATCCAAATGATCCAAACAAGCTGCACAAAAGAATCAGTCGAGAATGTAGAAGGGAAGATAACCACAATCCATATAAAATAGACAACTAAGAGCACTGAAGGGCAGTAGACCACAGACCCTAGCACATAGGGAAAGTGGAAACAAGGCTTCAATGAAGGCCACAAAATTCCTCATGCCAAGTCTGCCAGGAGGAGGAACACCCTCTCACCTTCATCCTCTTTGTCCCCATCAACATCATCTGGATCCTCAAATGTAGAAACCCTAGCATCAGCCAAGCTCCCGCTCTCGTTCGTCTCCGTTCTTGATAACCCCTTATTAATAAAGTTAATATAAGTATTTAATTTGAATTAGGTGGTTAATAGTGATGTTAATGTATTTCAGATATGTCATACCTTATAGTCTTATTGTATTACTCAATTAAGTTTGATCTATAGATTACCTTAGGGTTTTGTTTTTGATCAAGTTATAGTATCTTCAGAGGATTTTAGGGGTGGTTGGTAAACCTTACATCTTCACCCCTAGTTGGATGTTTTTTTCTATTGGGTATGATTGGATATCGAAGATGTGGCAATATTACTCCTTTTTTATTGATCAGACCATGTGGTCATGGTGCAGAAGCTTTATTGTTAGGATGGTATAATCATTGTTTGATTAGATTTGTATGTATGGTTTTCTGCCCTAGGATTGGGTTAAAACAAGTGAGGAGGTTGTATTGGAGTCTTAGGGAGGAGTGTCTTGCAATGGGGGTTGGGGCCCAAAGTGGCCACCTAGGTAACTCATTGTGGAGTTTCTTAATAAGTCATAACATAATAATAAATTGAAGTAACACATTAATCAAGATAATTGAGTTTTTCCTTTCCCATGTCATGAGTGCTCATATAGGCTCTAGAAGGGTTGGAGAAGATGCTTGTCTATCTATGTGATGTTTGGAGATAGCATTGCTTGTCCATCTGTGTGATGTTTGGAGATAGCATTGCTTGTCCATCTGTGTGATGTTTGGATCTGACATTACTTGTCTGTCTATGAGATGTTTAGAGCTGGAATTGCTTGTCTATCCAAGGGATATTTAGAGATGGCATCAAGCTTACATCCGTGCATGAGACATTTGGAGTTGGCACAGTCGATCACCTTGTCCTCATTAAAGGTTGTCGATACTACATGTGTACCTTGGGAGGGGCCATGTGATGCCACTCCTTACCTAATACGTCTCGGCACCTTACCTAGAGTTTTGTGGTATTGATCCTCTCATGGTAGACCTTGATGTTGGTACTGTAATTTCCTTGGGATGGTTGGATTTTGGTTACTTTTGTGTGTCTGTTAGGACCTAGTGTCTATCTCCCTAACATAGTGGGGTGGACCTTCGGGTTCCACATGGTTGAGTACTCGTGGCCTACCTTTGGAAGTTAGATTCCTTGTACAGTGTGGTTGTGGTCTTCTTCTATTGGTGCATCTTATTAGTGTTCTAGTATTGGTGTTTAAGTTGTATATATGATGACATTTCATGTAATATTTGTACAATTATAATTGTATCACTCTACTAACGAGAAATATTGATGTAATTGGATAATGTAATGTAAGGTTAGTTTATGTTTAGTGGTTTTAGATTGTGCTACGTTGGTACTAGCACTCCATTATATGCTTATAAGTTATATTTTATTTTAGTTGATTCTTAGCTTAACATGGTTTGGATATGTTAATCATATGCAATAGATTAATGTCATTAGTATGTAATATGTATTTATTCTTATGGTTATACTTTCATGTTTCGTGCAATTCAGAATTGTTATATGTTGTTGAGGAGCCTCTTGGAAATATATGTGTTATGAACTTTAATTTATATTGTTTATTAAATGTTTCTCTTTTAAAATACTATTTATTGCATTTATTTGTTATTGTATGAATGATTTTCTAGTTCCTTGAGGATCCTTGCGGGGGACACTGCACTACTTGTAAAATATATTTAGATGTTTTCCCCTTTAATAAACCTTCTTCTATAATTGTTTAGCAAATTTAATTTTGGATGCATTTATTTTTGTTGCTTGAGATCAAAATGAAAATGTGTGGAAACAATCCCAATTGATTTGGTATGAATTGTTAATCAATTTATGTTGAAAGTGGTGAGAAAGTATTACTCCACTAAATACTTGTATATGTATTTTATTTAAATGAAAAATGCCAAATGAAACTAAAAACAAATATAGATAGATATACATTTTAACACAAAATTTAGAAAAATATATTTTAATTTAAAATATATTTTTTTTTTGTTAATTATATATTTTAGTGGATACTAATGAATAAAATAATTTTCAATTGAAATTGTTATCAATTTTAATTATTTAAATGTATTTAAATTTCTATATTATGTCTTGTTGACTTCAGTATATTTTAATCATGAATTGAGTCGAACTTTCACATGAAATAAAAAATCATAAAAAATTTAGAAAAAGTATTTATACCAAAAACTCTACACAAAAATTATGATAGAAAAGTAAATTTTCTTATATGACAACATCCATATCTTACCAATCCACAAAGATAACTGTAGACACCTAAAATTGTCCTTTCCTAATTAAATAAATATTTAATTTAATTAATTATTTTATCCTAAGCTTTTAATTAATTAAATAGATTTTTTTTTAATTTAAATTATCGTTTTCCTAAATTAAATATATATATTTATTTAATTGGCCCCTTCCTTTATTAATTAAATGAATTTTTATTTATTTAATTAATTCATTATCCTTTTCCCTCCATGACACTTGCCATTTATCTCTTGATTTTATCCTAACCACCTTTCCAATATTTTATCATTTTCCCTACCTACCACTTAATCCTAGCCGACCATTTATCCTTTCACCTTTTAATCCCATCCCTTCATTTTCTAAGGTGTTTTCTATATAAGAGTATTCTTTCATCATTTGATAACCCTAATCATTCGAGCAACTTAAACTTTTATGCAACCAATCTTCAAGTGATCAAGTGACTTCACAACCACAATCCGTTTTTTGTTGAGCTTTTGTGCACACATAAAATTGGAGAGCAATCATATTAAACAAAATCAATGGAGATAGGAAACAATGGAGATCAAATCCTACGAAGCATGTAAATGGTATAATCTTTATATTTTGTTGTGATTTGGATGTTTGAGGTTCTTCATTAGTTTATGATGGATTCTTAATTGTAGAACTAGAATTTTATGTCATTGGATCTTTGTTGATTTTACAATATTTTAATCTTCCAAATTTCATTGTATACAATAACCGTACAAAATAAATTTCCCTATTAAACAATATTCATATCTCAGTATAGTGGACTACAAACCAACATCATTTTTCATAATGTTTGCGTACCAAACTTCCATGGTAGGATATGATGATAAAGACACATTCATATCCATTTTATAAAGCATCATCCATATCTATATGCAAAGCTAATCATAAGAAATAAAATTAATGTCTTAGAATCGTAGACTATATACTGACATTAATTTCTATATTGTGTGTACTCTGAATTAATCATTCATTTTCTTGATTAAAAGAGGAGAATTACCATACTATGAAATCTGTGACATATAAGACTTTTTCTTTCTTGTGCTCAAACAAACATGGAACGCCCGTCGCTGCAAACTAAACAAATAGTATTTCCTTCATTCTATGTAAAGTACTCCCACGCGCTCTTTCTATGCGGAGTTGATGTCTTTTATCATTCGTCTTTCTAGTTGGAAGACCATGAGAAGTTATTTATAAAAATTATCGCGTAGAGGATATATGTAAAAATGTAAAGACAGTTATTTTATTTGACTTTTATTATTTTATTTGTCAACAACAATATATTTGGATCAAAATTAAAATATTCATATTCTCTTTATCTCAAAAATATTCATATTCTCTTTATCTCAACTCATGGTCATCCGTTTGGATCAGATTCACAACCAGAAACTTGTTTCATAGTCATGAACTTAATCTCTATTAAATTATAGATTTTTTTGGGGGGGGGGGATTCTTAGATAAATAGACATCTCAGTAGTGATATCATTTATTACATCTTTAGATCTTTTTCTCAACCTAGTTGTAACAAAAATTACCTTGATAAATACTAAGCCTTAATCATGAACATGAATTCTATAGTGATTATTAAGTAACTCGCACAAACTATAATGAGTGTGATTAGATATCTTACATTGTTGGATTGATTTGAGTGTGGATGTGGATGTGAATGAATAAATCTTTAAGACATTTCAAATTTCAAAATGAATGAAAATGCTCATAATTTTTAATATGTGTCCATAACACTAAATTATATAGGATTATTCAAAGTTATCCTAGAATCAAAGTGTAAGATGACACTCGTTAATTAAATTATCCATTTTGAATTTTACATTTAAATGGAACAAGATCACAAGGATGACCTAGCAACCATAGAAAAATATAGGTTAAATAATAAGGTTATATTTATGTATGATAGGATAAGATTATGTATATTTATTGGATTTATGATCCAAATCAAATAGATAAGCTATTTGGACTAGGATTTCATGCAATATGTATCAATGTAAGTTATTCTTGCATAGGACTACATATAAGAAAAAGTAGTTATGTGAGACCTATTATATAAAAGGGTGTACCATTTGTAGCTATAAAAATGTATTAAGATATTTCTCCTATCATGGCCACATAAAGAACTCAACCCAATGCACATTTTTTTAGTTTTGAGAAAAACTTGAATAACTCTTAGCCCATTATGCATACTAGAACTACATTAGATGATGACATATTGGTATGTGGTGGCAATTACTTTTTACAAGGTGCTGCCAAGAATCCTAGCATCAAACTAGATAGTGACAAGGATCTTTTCATGGACTGATGTTGTTAGAAAGGAGTTATCATAAAATGTTCCTAAATTTAATCCACTTGATGAGCCCTTGATATACTAGTTACACAAGTTTAATTGGTAGAAGAAATGGAGGGATTCCCTCTCTTCTTTTATTTATATCTTATTTGATTCAATCCTAACATCCTTAATGCCATTAGGATCTTGGAAAATTCCCAAGGGATAAGTTACTTATTTAATTCTTCTTCCTTTCTTAACTTGTTTTCTTACTATTGTTTATGTGATCTTTTCGATTTTACTTTCACATAATTTTACAATAGATGAGCATCTCCTAATAAATGTGTTTCTATAGCATTGTAAATATCATTCAATGACAGTAATAGCTATACAGTTCTTGAGTTTTCAAAATTTAGGAAACATTTTAACTACACAACTAATTTCACTTATAATGCATTTGAGGTTCCTTATTTTTTTATTTTTTTAAAGGCTCATAACATTCTCCTTGCATATGAAAAGTCTTTAAGATAGTACTACAATCAAAACATTGTTTTCATTACCTTTTTTCTTGTCATTTAAAGGAACATATATGATTTAAATCTACTTATTTATTTCCACCACTGTGTTCTACATGTAATACAAAGATCAAATGACCATATAAACACATGTACACTAATATGGTAAATTAATGTAGATTATCTCTTAGCTAAAGTCCAGTTATCATGATTTAATGAGTCCCTTATTACAATTGATAGCATCATTAGTTCTTACTAAATGTCCACAAAAATTTATGCATGAATATAAACAGTGACCTATTTAATTATATATGGAAAATGTGATGTTGACATAAGAATTTCATGGATCTAGGTTAAATACCACTTAGTCCCCTCAACTTAATTTACCTAGGCAATTTAATTATATTAAAGATGTAAGATCTGAGGTGAATTTTTTTTACAAACCTATATATTAAGATCACACATATTTACTTATAATCTATTATAATTTGTTTGGCATGTATACAAGCTATATACTTTTGAATTCTCATTAGTCAATAGTGTTGGCATTTGACTAAACCGGTAAATGATTGATTGGTGAATGTGATGAAGAGATTGAGATTCATGTTTGATGACTAAGTTTTATGTTGTCATTCATGGTAGCAATATTTTTGGAGTCATCCAAATCTTGGAAGCCAACCGGTAAGGTATAACCGATATAGAAGACAGTTAAATGGAGAAACGACAAATAAGAACAAAGTTGTATTCCGACAACCGGTATAGGTGATTCATGAAGAGTTGGATGACATGGTTTTAAAGAAATGATGGAGATAGGTATTTGGAGCTATTTCATGTCCACATTGGCAGATTCAGCTAGGTAAGCGAGATTTGATGTACAAAGTAGGCATTTTGATGAACTTTCAACCAGTAATTTTGTTTTATTTTTGGCATGTTATGGCGATGGCTGACATAAGTAAGGCATGTAATGTAATAATGTCTAGACTCATTGAGCCTAGGAAATTGATCCAAGGTTGTAGCCGACTAAGAGATGTTTATAAAGGGTATGATGAGGTATCAAGTTGGTGTGTGTATGTAAGAGTGTGAGATCATTAGTGAAGGATGCGAATTTGATTATGTGGTTATTTGTGAAGCTCTATATTGATGTGTTGTTGAAGTTTTGAGGATATGAAGAAAATATTATCCAACATAGAGGTGTTACATGAAGATCATTTGACTGTTGTTTTTCTAACAGTTTGCAGCAGTAAAATCCCCTAACTGGGTAGGTCCTAATAGGCCTTACATTGTAAATCCCCTAACAAGGTGGCTCAACATTTGAGTCCTAAATCCTCTTGCAAGGTTGATCCTAATAGGTCAAAGCTTTTAACAGGGCTTATCATATTAAATCCCTTAACTAGGTGACTCCTAACTAGGTCTGCTCCTAATAGGGTATATTTGTAAGACCTTAACCAAACAATATTTCTATTCTCTAGATAGTGAATCTTGTGGGTATT
This sequence comes from Cryptomeria japonica, assembly GCF_030272615.1. Lineage (NCBI taxonomy): Eukaryota > Viridiplantae > Streptophyta > Pinopsida > Cupressales > Cupressaceae > Cryptomeria > Cryptomeria japonica. The sequence continues at coordinate 284,699,745 of NC_081414.1, read as the reverse complement.
AACTCCCACCATGGTTTTTCCCTTTTGGGTTTCCACATTTAAGTCTCTTGTGTTATGTGGAATTTTTTTTATTGGGCATTAGCTTATGTGGTTATATTACACTTATGCTTGTTAAGCTTTAAGTTGTTTAAGCTAGTGATCAGATTCATATTGTTTTTGCTTGCACTGGTTCACCCTCCCCCTCTCAGTGCCTTATAAGTTTATCAATTGGTATTAGAGCCTAACTTCCTTGATTCTTAACTACTTGGGAAGAATCACTAAGGCAGACATGGGGGAAGGAATGAGCTATAGAGAGATGTCTAATAGACTTGCAGAAACTAAGGAAGCCCTAGAAACATTGAGAGGCAAGTATAAAACTTCACTTGCTAAAAGGAAATAGCTAATTGAACAACTATTAGAGGTTTATGAAAGAAGCTCTTCTGATGAAGCAAACATAGATGCATTGGTTGATGAAGTGGAGAAACTGTATGATGAGAAGGCTAACTTGAGGAGAGAGCTAGAAGCCCTAACCATCAGTATGAGTCAATAACTTGACGCAAGGAGGACAATAGAAGACAAGATTAAAGAGAAAGAACATGAGATCTTTAAGTTGAATCAGGAAGTTGGTACCCTATATGCTCATTAGCATGAGGAAAAAGAAGAAAAAGAAGAAATAAAGGCAGAACTTGATATGAAAATGTCTCTTAGAGAGACTCTTATGAAGAAGAATGAAGATCTGAGTAAAGAGCTTGTTGATGCTAATGAAAAATTTGCTAAGTTCAATAAAAGTTCTACCATGCTTGATAAACAGATTTAGTCACAAAAGATGAAAGGTGACACAAGTGGATTGGGTTATACAACATTTGAGAAAGGTGAGTCTTTTGATACTAAGGACAACATGGAAGAAGGTAAATCTGTACCTAAAATTCAGAAACCCACCTGTAAGAAATCCTATAAGCATGTTTGTTTCAATTGTCATAAACACGGACATACCTGCTAATGTTTGTAGAAGCAAATCTAATCCTGATACTGGTTATAAATTTAATACTCATCAAAGATATGTGTTTAGAAACTTTAATGGATATTGTTACACATGCAACATGTATGGGCATAGATCTATTGAATCTAGGTATGGAGCTAATAATCCAAACACCTCACATGAATTAGAGATCTAGTGGGGATTGGAGAAGGAATTTTAATGACCTGAGAAACCCTACTTTGCAGAGACCCTATGCTAACTGGTCTAGACCCTATGAGATGGAAAAGAGGATGAATGTGATTTGCACAATCTATCATAACTATGGACATGTGGCTATGAACTGCAAAAAAATGACTAGTAGAGGTAATGTAGGACCTTCAAGAGCATCTGGTATGGCTTGTTATCATTGTCACCAATCGGGACACATTGTTAAATTTTGTAGAGCAAAGAAGAATCAATCGGTAAATTAATCTACTGACCGGATAGGGAAAAAGAAAGTTGATGTTGAGGAAACCAGAGGTGAGATGAATAGAATCTAGAAGAAGAAGATTGATGATTAACCATCTAAGGAGTCAAATTAATCACCTCGTGTGGAGAACACTTCACTGGTAAACTGAGTTGTTTATACAACTTGGGGAGAGCTTATTTTGAAATCTTTAGAAGAAACCCTAGATGAAGTGCGGTAAGTCTGATCTATATATTTTGATACATTTTGATCTTATGAAGAGTTTTTGGATCATTACTGGTAGAAATGATGCATCTTTGGCAACCGATATAATGTACTAGTATGTTAAAAGAAGTTTTAGGATTTTATTGGTAATGGCATTTAATGTGGTAGATAATGGGAAAATAAAAGGAACTTTTTGAATATTATTTGTCACATTGCATACTTGTGAGCACATGGAGAGCGAATAGAGTAGAGTGGAGCTTGTGTATACAACATTTGAACAGATTGACAGGACATTTGGTGTGATTTATGATCAGAAATTGGTAAGAAAGCTTTGTCGATGTTTGGAACCCTAGTGTGGAAGCATTGAAAGGTATTTATCAAACATATCCCATTTTTTTCTTCTGAAATTTGAATCCCTAAAGATAGACACTCCACATCTAGTAGATGTTACCGATAGGCCTCGACCTGAATTCAAAAGGCATCTATTTAAGTTTGAGGAAAATGATCCCGTTAGAGCCCTATCTGAAGTTCCTTATGGTGTCTTACATGTGGAAGATGTTAGATCTTTCTATCATTACAAACTAGAGGATCTTGGTATGGCTACTATTTTTTATCAGTATAGAGCATTGTGTGATAAGAATGGTATTTTGAAGGAACAATTCAAGAGGGTTACCGATAAAGGGTTTCGCCATGCCCTAAACACCACTAATGATTTTGATGATGAACTTGTGAGATATGTACTTAGCAAAATTCATGACTAGTTTATGTGGCTCGACAGACCACATAAAATTTCTAAGGAAGTTATTCATGTAGTCACTGGATTTTGTACCACTGGTGAGGATCCTGTACTCAGATTCATTCCTAAGAGTGATGTAAAAAATTTGGTAGGTTCTAAATGGGATGGAAGAGAAATGACGATGAATAATATCAATGATCTGATAGTTAAGTATGCTTCTATGGTGATTGGTTACCGGATCTATTACTCTAATAGGATGAACAACATCCCTACTACTGCTATTCACACTGCCCACCAGATGATCAAAGAGGATATTGATTATAACTTATCGGAGGCATTGAGGAGTCAACTTGTGTTGAACTTGGAATTCATCAAGAAGGATAAGAGGTTAAGGTTTAAGTTTGGAAAATTAATTCTTGGTTTATTCTTTTACTTTCAGAATTATTTCCCTAGTATTGGTGATATCCAATGGATAGATGGAACTCTAGTATTGGTACAAATGAAGAACACCATAAGAATGCTTAATAATAATTTTGGAAAGATTGCATGGGGATATTTCAAATATTTTCAAAAGAAGATGCATGCAAGGGAAAGGATACCGGTATGAAAACACAATTTGCTTTATGGTTGATACAAATACTTGCATGATGGAGGCCGTCGAGCCCCAGACTACATGGGATATGAAGTAGACAAAGATCTTCTAATTTCATATGTTTATCATCTATTGGCCCAACAGGTAGACACAACTGCTGAATGGTTTGGCACTTAGAAGGAGAAATCCTTACAAGTGCACTTAGAACTTAAAAAACCAGTTATTGCTAAGAAGGTTAAAAGGAAGTTGAAGCCTTTGCAGAGCAAACATGATTTACAAAGGGGAAAATTGCTGAAGCAAGAGAAAAGCATGCTTCTCAATAGGCTGGAACATCAAATGCACCAACCGGTACCCCCACCAGTGTAAAAAATAGAGCTGGGAAGGAGAAAGGAGAAAAGAAAGATAAACCAGCAAAAGCCAAGAAGGAAAAACCAGTAGAAACAAAGAAAGAAAAACCATCAAAGATTTAGTTCCAGAGAAAAGGTAAGATTGTTGAACCACTTGGTGCACCGGTTAAGACTGGTAAAAGGAAAATGAAACAAGCACATAAATTGGTAAATATTGATGAAGAAGAGACCGAGTCCGAAGGAGAAAAGAAAGCCCTAAGGGCCGGTGATAAGAAATCAAAGGTTGTTGGAACTTCCACTATCAAATTTGTGAAGACAACGGTAACTAAACCTACACCTTTTGAAAATTTGTTAAGAAGTATTAAGGAATATGATATTCTTAAGGGACTGAACAGATTGTATGATAATTTTGGTGAGGATGAACAAAGGAAGATAGAAGATGCAATTATTTTTATGATGAATAAATATAGTAAAGCCCTAATTGAATTGCAAGGGAAGATTTATAACTCTTTGTACAATAAGATTTATACTAGATGGCAAGCAACCATGAAACAAGATAAAGTGTACATTGAATTTGTTCTTAAGAACTTGCATCTTGAAGCAACTAAGGAGGAAATAGATTATATTTTAGCCTAGGCAAAATCATCTTTTAGATCAAAGAAGAGGTTTACAAGAATGTTGATCAGGGAAACATAATCAGTTCATGAGGAGACTGAACAAATTTTGAAGAAGTTAGTAGGTTTGATACCTGATGAGGAAGAAGAGAAACTAGAGAGACTTAAGGTAGAAGATCTCCCAGATGATGTAAATATTGATGATTTTTTACCGGATGAGATTGTTTTGCTAATCAATTGGTAGATGATGAACTAGTGAATGCACAGACTGAACCTGTGATTATCCCTGATGATGCTGATGCTACTGAAAATATAGATGTATAGGATTTTGATGTTCAAATGTCTAAGAAACATGAATAGGAATAGGGACGGGAAGAAAAGAAAGATGAAGAAGAAAAGAAGGATGTAGAGCCATTGGTAATAGCTCAAACTGTTGATACACAACCCCCACCAATACAGGAAACTGAAAAGGATAAGGAAAGTGAAAAAAGAGAGGAAGTGACTAAAGATGCAGAGAAGAAGATAGAGGAAAAGAAGATAGAAGAAAAGAAAGAGGACAAAGTAGAAGAGAAAACTAAAGAAAAGAAAATAGAGGACAATGTGCCTAAAGTGACACCTTTGTCACTTGATTCTAAAAAGAAAATTGTTGATGAAGATGATGATGATGTTATAAAGACTAAAGGACCACTAGTCATGGATAATTTGAGCTCAACTGAGTTGATGGAGATTGCAATAGCTATGCAATCCTGGGCCAACAAGAAGAGGATGAAAGAATAGTAGAAGGAGGTAGAGACAATAAGAAATGGAGTTGAAATTTTGTCTAGTCTCCTACCAGAGACTGATACAGATAGTTTTGTTACTCCTATTGACAAGCTTGGTCACTTGGTAGCTGATGACGGAGAACAGATGAAATCTTTTGAAGATGCAGCCTATGTGAGTGTTGAAAAAGAATACAAGAAGTAGCGAACAAAGCACTTAATAAGATATATTGATAAAGGCAAAGTTTCTCTGACTGTGAATAAGGACTACTTGAAAGAAGCATTAGAGAATGGTGGTAAGATCCTTTCAATTGTGGCCAAATTTTCATTATTTTGTGATGATTTGAACAAGAAGAAGCGGGAAGCAAAGAAAGAACTTGAAGTTAGAAGTGAATGATTTAAGCCCTTGAATGATTTTTTAATAAATTTTGGAAGATTTGTTGTAGAACTTCGGCATAAGATAAAAGCTTATGAGAATGAACAGGTGAAGAGGACAAGATCACTGTAGGAATTACAGACACAGCTAATACCAAAGGTGGAAATCTTGCAGCGAGCTTACAAAGAGTCTGATGCAATCCTTACAACACCAGAGAGGAGCACCATAGATGCCATGGAGGAGCTTGCTAGACAGATAAAGGCACATGTGGAGATTACCAACTCTATTTTTGAGACATGGCATAATGATTTGAAACAATTAAAGTCTCATTTTAGTGATGCTTTTTTCTAGAATTGCATTATAAAAGACATTATAACTTTCACATTTATATATATACTATGCAATTTTGATATAAATGTATTTATCTTTTCATGTATTTACTTCTTTGTTTGGCATTATTGTCAAAGGAGGAGTAATAGTTGAAGAGTTAGTCAAATTTTGTATGTAAAAGTAAAGGGGGAGTGGGAGTTGTAGTATAAGTATTTTAATATTTGTAATATCACGCAATTTATAAGGGGGAGTATATATAATGAAAATAATTTTTGTATCGCACACAATTGACAAAATTTTTCCTAAGTGTTGCCATCAATGCCACAAGGAGAGACTGTTGGCATTTGACTGAATCAGTAAATGATTGATGTGTGAATGTGATGAAGAGTTTGAGATTCATGTTTGATGACTAAGTTTTATGTTTTCATTGATGGCAAAAATGTTTTTGGAGTCATCTAAATCTTGGAAGCCAATAGGTAAGGTATAACAGGTATAGAAGACAGTTTAACAGAGAATCAAAAAATAGGACTTCAACTGGTAAATAAGAACAGAGTTGCATTCCAGAAACTGGTACAAGTGATTCATGAAGAGTTGGATGATGCAGTTTTAAAGAACTGATGGAGATAGGTATTTGGAGCTATGTTCATGACTGCATTGGCAAATTCAACCGGACAAGCGAGATTTGATGTACAAAGAAAGCATTTTGATGAACTTTTAACCGGTAGTGATATAGTCACTTAAATTGGTAAACCGATACAATTTTATTTTGTTTTTGGCTTGTTGTGTCAGCGGCCAACACAAGTAAGGCATGCAATGTAAGAATGTCTAGATTCATTAAACCTAGGAAATTATTCCAAGGTTGTATCCGACTAAGAGATGTTTATAAAAAGTGTGATGAGGTATCAAGTCGGTGTGTGTATGTAAGAGTGTAAGATTATTAGCGAAGGATGTGAATTCGATTATGTGGTGATTTGTGAAGCTCTATATCAATGTGTTGTTGAAGTTTTGACGATCTAAAGCAGATCTTATTAGACACAAAGGTGTTACATGAAGATCACTTGACTATTATTTTCCTAACAGTTTGCAATAGTAAAATCCCCTATTCGGGTAGGTCCTAACAGGCCTTACATTGTAAATCCCCTAATAGGGTGGCTCAACATTTGAGTCCTAAATCCTCTTGCAAGGTTGATCCTAACAGGTCAAAGATTTTAATAGGGATTATCATATTAAATCCATTAACCGGTCAAGATTTCTATTTTGCAGATAGTGAATCTTTTGGGTATTAACTCCCACTGTGTTTTTTCCCTTTTGGTTTTCCACGTATAAATCTGTTGTGTTATGTGGAGTTTTTTTATTGGGCATTAGCTTATGTGGTGATATTACTCTTATTCTTGTTAATCTTTAAGTTGTTTAAGTTGGTGATCAAATTCATATTGTTTTTGCTTGCACTGATTCACCCCTCCCTCAGTTCCTTATAAGTTTATCAAATATTATATTATATTATAGGTAGGGAATCCCACCATATTTGCATGATGTCTCACATTGAAAGAAATTGTCCATTAGTTTTCACTGTAACATTTTGTCCATGGTGAGTCTCATGCCAAAAGGGTTCTTGGAATGTTTTTTTGATAGTCAACTTGCACCACCATCCTCCACCACCATTATGCATCAACTCCAATAAATAAATAAATGTAATTTCCTGATATAATCCCACTAAATGCAATGATAAGTAAATGTGAATGGGAGTGAAATGCTTATGCTAAGAGACACTTATAGAGACCCATGGTGACTCAAAAATTATGTTAGGCATTGTAGTTTCCTTCTATAAAATTTTGTGCCTTAAATAATATTGAATCTCAAAGGTAAGATCTAGGTCATCTTTGTTAAAAGAAATAGACATGTTTATTTGCCAACATATTCAACATTTTTAGAATTGTCTTTCAAAAAAAAAAATGTGTGATTAATGCCTTGTTCTTTGTTAACTTTAAATTAAGACAAGGTTCCTAATTTGTTTTGCAACAATGGAAAATAAAGTTTATAAAGGGTAACTACATAAAGGAATTTTTTTTTGTTATAACCTATGTCATGTCATTGTGTAAAATATGAAAAACCTAAAGAAAATCCCAAAATATTGATTTAATTCATCCCTAAAATTCGTACAGAAGAAGGCTTAGGTTTTTCTCTTGTTTCAATGTTGTAAGAAGAGGCCTATGAAAATTTCAAGTAGTAAGACAACCTCTAGAGGTAGAGGTAGGTGGCATCTCCATTTGTATTATAGGTTTGGTCTTTATTTTTTTATAACAACTTATTACATATATCTGGATTTGATTATAACAATTTTAGAGTTAAATTACAAATAATCTATGGATTAAAAATTTTATGTTTTTAATTTATTTATATAGAGAGATAGGATAATATACAATAATGACACAAATGAGCCGAACATGCAAGAAAAATATGATAAAATCAATGAAAATGTATTAGAATCTACAATTTTGAGATCACATGATAATTTGACTAAAATTATGTGAACTCTTGAAAGACAATTTGAAAATAAATGAAATGAGTGTTGTTAAGATAGTCATAGCAACAATAATAATTTATGATTGAAGTAGTGGATCAACTTAGATACTCAAAATCCATCCATTAATAGAATATAGTTTGAATTGGCAAAACTTGTTTAATAACATGAACAATAGAAAAGCCCAATGTGACATCTTGGTACCCACATATTATTCAACATTGAAGCAACCACCAAGATACCCACATCTCAGCAAGGCATTCTATTTTTAGTTTCTATTCTAGCTTCCAACTCAAGATATGTTCCAACAACAAGAAAAAGAGAAGAAAGGTTATTGCTATACACAAAATTGTTAGCTTACAACTAATTAGTTATTAGTGGACATCGCGTAGGGATATATCTCTTCTTATGCATCCCTTGTATTATATATTTACATTTAATTATTCTACCTATTATTTTCTATTAGGATAGGTAAATGCTAATATATTTTCTCACACGAACCCTATACTAATTTGGTAGTTCATCATAACTAAATAACATAGCTAAAAGACATATCAAATTGATTTGGCTGGAATATGGCACTACGCACCACAGTCTAGGGGGGATAGGGTGCTAGGTGTCCTAGTCCAATCTGCCTAGGCTGGAACAAAGTTAGAAATGATGAATAGGGTACTAGAATTCTAAAATCAAGCACTATTGGAGTAGAATTAAGCATAATGATGGACAAGGAGAAACACCAAAGTGAGCCCAAAATGATTATGATATTGCATGAGGATACAATTTAAAACACTACAAATGCATGTAAAAAATCCCCCCCACTAGTTATGCATCATAAGGAATAATGGTTGAAAGGTCTTAAGCTAGGATGGACACAAATTTTAAGGTTTTCTAAGATTATGTCAATGTTATACAAGACCTAATTTTAGATGATAGGAAAAAGTTCTAAACAATTTAGAGGATAGTGTAACTAACACTCCACCTTTGCTTCTTCAAAATATACATTTCTTAGAGGGTTACCCAAGATTGACATGATTCAATTTATAAGAGTTCACCTCACAGTTTTTATACTCTGCTAGAAAATGAGAGTTGAATTGATCCTATAGTGTGATAGAATCCCAAAGGTGTCCCTCTAATGGGAAATATTAGAGCAAGGTTCCTTAAATCCCCAAGAGTACACTAAGTATGAGAGAGAGCATACACACAATATAGCATGTCTTAGGATCTAATGTAAAACACAAAAAATAAATGTGAATGTTTTAATCTTTAAAATCACATTATTCACAACCAAAGATCATATGTTTACACACTTTCATACATATAGGAAAAAAATATTCATTAATCCTATAAGCTATATATAGTTCCTAAATTTGACAATAATAAGAAATATTTGACAAAAAAATTTCAAGTCAAAGCATTAGTAGTTTCACTTCTATTATGATTTGACATAAAAAAATGATTTGCACCAATTTCTTAGTTTCAATATCCCAACAACAGATTAGTAATAATACAAAAACAAAAATATGCAAAGTAATGACAACATTGATATACAAAGCTAGGCATATGAAGAAAAAAAGGGGAAAGTATAGGGTGCAAGCATGGAAACAAATTAAAAATAAGATATATCAAAAAGGTATTTTTTGTTGAATAGACCAAAATACTAAGCGGGCAGGGTGAATCAATATTCCTCAATATATTAAAACTGAAAGAAATATTCTAATGTTCTGAAGCTTAACTTAATCTTAATTATCCTTGAAATCGAAATAGATTTAAAAATTCTACAACATAACTTAGCCACACAAGAGACACCATATTTTTATACGTGGAAAACCCAATAAGGGAAAAACTTCAGAGAGGGTTAACTCTCAAGATAATATAACTAGTTATATGGGATTACAAAATAGGCTCACTGCGGGAGGGCTCACTGCCCGATAAACTTATTGCTCTGATACCCATTATTGAATGTTGAATTTTCTAGATAACTAAGAGTGGAGGTGAATCAATTATCCAATAAAAATTATTAGCTCTTCCTAGAAACAAATCTAATAAAAATAGAGTTTAGATTTTGGTGTAGTCATAGTTAGGAGGGACTTCAATGAGATCTATCTGGACCATGCAGCAAGAGTAAATACAATGAAAGCAAGACAATATGATGGAGGCAATGCATAACTGAATGAATCAGATCATGAAAACTAATTACAAATAACTAGTAACATTCGGGTTACAAGATTCGACTCATTGGCCTGCTACATACATGCTCAATTACATAATCGGTCAACTCCAAACCTCTAAATATTAAGATATGTATTCTATATTCTCTTTGATCAATTATGAAGGTAAATTACATTGATTTATATGGTCAAGAGGAATCCAACTTAGCTCAAGAGGGATCAAATACTGAAGAACAAGATCAAACATGTACAACCACTAGGTCGGCCTCCACCAAAGAGTTTCCTCCAGAAAATCCAAAGGGTGAAGTGTGGATCAGAGGGAAGGTTGGCCAAATGCCAAGGAACATTGGAATAAATGAACTAGGGCTCCACAAGCTATGGAAAGCATCTGCAAGATTCACCAACAACAAATAGGTCCAACCGGTTCCGGTGTTCTAAGCCAGAAAACTGTCTTAGAATTTGGAAGCGATAACTTCCTGCAAAATAATCCAAACATTCCATGGTTTAGGAATAAGGAAGGTAATCATGTTCAAGATAAAAATCCATATTTGCAAGATCCAATGAGACAATGCAAAAAAATGTAGAAAGAAATGTTGATACTGCAAAACAAAAAACAAACTGAGAAGAAATGTTTTTGGTTGATGCAGGATTGCCAAGAACCGGGGATTCTCCTGCATCAGACATCTAGGGTTGTTGAAAAAGTGAGTCCCTCACTTCGGATGGGTCAGAGAAAAACCAAGGAGGTCCACCTCTTCCGGATAAATCCAAAATAAATCTTCAACTGGTTTGTCCTTCCATTTCACAAGATACTCCTTGTACTGACTGCTTTGGGTACTATGTCCAATCCTACCATCCAAAATGTCTTCAATCTTCTTTAGGTCTTTCTGGGGAGATTGTTTCTCCAAGTCTGCAATATTATCTTCACTGAATTATTATTCATGATATTGATGTAGATCCGCATTGTTGAATATAGGTGAAATACTGAAACAATATGGTAGCTGCACTTCATATGCATTTTCAGAACTGGATTTCCTTAAGATCTTTCAAGTTCCAAAATTCTTCATTTGCAACTTATTATATGTTCCAACTAGAAATATTTCTTTTCATGGAAACACCATCACTTCATCACCAACTTCAAATTCCTTATGTCTTTTCTTCTCATCTTATTTCTCCTTATACTTGTTGCTCATATCCTCCAAATTTTGTTTAACCTGATTATGAAAGGTCTTCATGTGATCTACAAACTCTTCTCCCTCTTCACTCTGCTTGTCCTTATTACTGATATCTCTCAATTTTTATATACCTCTAGGGTGTGGTCTGACAATGATCTCAAAAGGTGTTCTTCCAGTACTCCTGTTCATTGAATTATTGTAGACAAACTCTTCTTGTGCAAGAATCAAATCCCAACTTCTGGTTTTCTCTCTAACTAAGCATCTCAACAAATTTCCCAGGCTCATGTTTACTACTTCTCTGTGTCATCAGTCTATGGGTGAAAAGAAGAACTGAACTTCAAATATATCTCCATCTTCTTCCAAAGTGTTCTCCAAAAATAACCAACAAACTTAGTGTCTTTGTCTGAAACTATGCTGTTAGGTAATCCATGCAATCTCACTACTTCATTGAAAAGTAATTCAACTACATACACTGCATCTGATGTCTTCTTACAAGGTATGAAATGAGACATCTTCAAGAATCTATCCACCACCACAAATATAGAATCATTCCCTCTTTGTGTCTTAGGCAATCCAAGTATTAAATCCATGCTTATGTCTTCCCAAGGTCCTCGAGAACTATCAAAGTCTTATTCAATCCCACATTTTGACTACTACCTTTTGCAACTTGACAAACTCTACAACCCTGCACAAATTTCCTGACACCCTTGTGAATATGAGGCCAAAGGTAATGTTCACTCACCAATGCTACCATTTTGTCAACACCATGAAGTGTTTGGCTAATCCTCCACTATGCTTCTCCTTCATCAAATTCTCCTTCATAGATGATCTGAATTATGGATTCGGATGACAACACCTGGGTGAGAACCTGCGGTATTGTAAATTCTATTTACAAGAACCAGAAATCATAGAATTGAAGCAAGCCAAAAAGTAATCTATTCCATTCGAAAATCCAAAATATAGTAGTTCATGAGATTCCAAGGGTCACAAGAACCTCTTGAGAATCGAAGTCCAACAGTCACATTTATTCATTACATAATAAAATCTAAAAACTACGAAATTTTTAAAAAACGATATAAATTTTTATCCTAACTTCAACTAGACATAAATTTCTGCATGGGACTCAAAATTATGAGCCGTTGATCTCGTTGGAAAGGTCTCCAAGAGATTTAGATGAAAATTTGAAAAAGCGTGCACTGGCCATGGTCTTTTGCCAATTGCAGGGGCTAAAAATTCCCTTAAGACCTTCAAAAATGCAAAATACTAACATATAGACAAACTAAACTAAAAAAAAAATATAATTCAAATTTTCTTCTGATCATTACTTCCCCCGTGGAAAGAAATGGGCCCCATTGCATCAACACTTTGAATGAGATGAGGAAAAATTCTTGAACCTACTCTCTGGTAAACCACTTTCCTTGTTGAGCAATCTGCCCTGCTCAAACCACTTTGTACAATTAAATCTATTGTTGTTTGAGTGTTTTCACCATGGTGTCCACAATCTGATCGCATTAAAATGGGGTAGCTACATTTGGATTCAATTCTATAGTGGAGATTGTTTCTGCCACATCTGCAACATCTAATAGTGGAGGAAAATATGGGTTCAAGAGTTCCACATTGAAGACTGGATGAAGACCCAAAAATGGAGGTAAATTAAGCTCAAAAGCATTATCACCAACTTGCTTGATGATGGTGTATGGCCCATAACACAGAGGATGAAGCTTCCTATTGGCACCCTGCAATCATTCCTTCTGGATATGCAACCACACCTTGTCCCCGACTTGGAAATTATGAGGAGCACGATGCTCATCATGTCTCTCCTTATACTTCTTATTGGTGTGTTCCAAAATTTCATGAACTTGTTGTTGTAGATGATGAATTATATCGATGAACTGGGCTGCCTTATCTTCTGCCTTACCAACATGTGGAACTAGATTAGGTTGAATAAGTGGTATGGAAATGTTCATGGGTGCAAGTGGCTGATAACCAAGGCAAACCTCAAATGGGATGTGGCCAGTTGAACTATGAATTGCCCTATTGTAGCTATGCTGAACATATGGAAGACTTTCATCCCATGTGCGGGGATGTTTTGAGTGGTACATTCGTAGGATGTGTATGATCATCCGATTCACTACCTCTGTTTGGCCATCTATTTGAGGGTGGAAAGCAGTAGACTTTGTCAATTTGGTGTCCATCTTTTCCCACAGTGTAGACCAAAACTTACTAAGAAACCTGTTGTCTCTATCTAAGATAATGGTATTCGGTAGACCAAAATGAACCCAAATGTATTCAAAGAATAGCTTTGCAGTGTCCTCTGCAGAAATGGTTTTTTTACATGCCACTATTACTGCCATTTTCAAGAACCTATCTACCACAACATACACACAATCATGGCCTCTTTTGGTGGTAGGAAGACTAGACATAACGTCCATAGAAACTGAGTGCCAAGGTTTTTCAGGAATAGCAAGTGGTGAGTATAGCCCAAGTTTACGATTGGCAGGCTTAGCAATAGCACATGCGATACAAGCTTGAATATATGAAATAACATCATTCTGTAATTTTAGCCAATAGAAATACTTCTGAAGTATAGCAGTAGTTTTACCTATACCAAAGTGACCAACAACCTTACTATAATGAGCTTCCCATATCAACTTTTTGCATTCTGCATTGGGCACACAGATTTGGCCAATGTGACAAAGCATTCCATCCTGCAAATAGAAATCATTCACTTGTTGTCCCTTCACTAATTGATTATAAACATTTGCAAATTCAACATCATTCTCATACAAGCAAGCCTAGGCTTCAGTTTGATGACCACATGAGTTGAAAACCATACTTATGGCTACAATTGGAGGCCTGCTCAAATAGTTTGCTACTTTGTTAGTACTTCCCTTCTTGTGGCAAATATTGAGGTGAAATTGTTGAAGATATGCTGACCATTGTTGATGTCAATCATTCTGCAACTTCCCTTGTGTTTGCAAAAATTGAAGGGGTTTGTGATCTATGTGGATGATAGTCTCCTTACCCAAAATGTAATGTTTCCATTGCTTACAAGCTTGAACAATAGCATACAGTTCCTTGTCATAAATAGCATATCGATGCACTGTATCAGAAAAGGTCTGACTATGATATGCAACTGGATGACCATGTTGCATGAGGATTGCCCCTAGAGCATATTCTAATGCATTTGTTTGTATTTCAAATGACTGTTATAGGTCAGGAAGAGATAAAACTGGTGCAGAACATAACCTTCATTTTAGCCCCTCAAATGCTTCTTGTTGAGAACTTGTCCATTTAAACTTTGCTTGTGTCCCCCCCCTCAATGAATGATTTAGAGGCCAAGATAGATGGGAAAATCCCAACACAAATCTGCGATAAAAGTTTGCCAACCTGAGGAAACTTCGTAACTCTGTGAGATTTCTAGGAGACGACGAGTCCTTAATCACCTGTATCTTCTCTGGATCAACATGGACACCCTCACTGTCAATAACATATCCTAAGTATCTGATACTCTGCATACCAAAGGAGCACTTTTCTTTGTTTTCATAAAGCCCATGTTCTTGTAAGGTTGAGAGAATTTTTTCAACATGTTGCAAATGTTCCTCTAAAGTTTTGCAAAAGATGAGTATGTCATCCATATGTACCACCACGAAGGAATCAGTGAATGGTCTAAGTATATCATTCATCATTCTCATTAATGTTGCTGGAGCATTTGTTAGACTAAAAGGCATCACTAGCCATTCAAACAATCCCTCTTTAGATTTGAATGTTGTCTTCCACACATCTATTGATTCAATTGGTACTTGATGGTACCCTAATTTCAAATCAATTTTGGTAAAGAATAGGGCCCCTCTAAGATGGTCCAAGAGGTCATCTATCCAGGGAAGTGGATACCTATTTTTGACTGAAATTTTATTCAAGGCCCTATAGTCAATACAAAGTCTCTAGGTTCCATCCTTTTTCTTTGCTAGAATAATGGGGCTGCCACAGAGTGATGCACTTGGATGAATATGTCTCTTCTCAATAAATTCTTGTATTTGCCTCTTAATCTCATTATTCTCTGATACTGACCTACAGTGGATTGGTTCATTAGGTAATGGAGTTCCTGGTATCAAATCAATAGTATGTCTCACTTGGCAGTGTGTAGGTACCCTAGTTGGTAACTTAAATAGATTGTCTTCCACTAATATCCTTCTCTTATTCTAATTTGATGATATCCACTCTTCAAGTCTATCTTGGTGTAGTATTTTAATCCACTCAAACAATCCATTATGTCATCCATCCTACATAAAGGAAACTAGTACTTTATTGTGATCTTATTTATTTCTCTGGAATCAGTACACATCCTCCATTCTCCATTCTTCTTAGGTGATAACATAACTGGTACTGCATAAGGAATCAAACTTTCTCTGATCAAAATTTTCTTCAACAATTCTTGCACTTGTCTATTCAACTCTTCATTCTCTGTCGGTGTCATCCAGTGTGAAGCTTTGTTAGGAAAACTAGCTCTGGGAATTAGG
The DNA here is from genome assembly GCF_030272615.1 of Cryptomeria japonica. Classification (NCBI taxonomy): domain Eukaryota; kingdom Viridiplantae; phylum Streptophyta; class Pinopsida; order Cupressales; family Cupressaceae; genus Cryptomeria; species Cryptomeria japonica. Next base: position 284,683,983 of record NC_081414.1, on the reverse strand, counting down.
TCCATGCAATGACTCATACTCCTCACAAGTGGTAATCCATCAGGCACATTAGCTGAAATGATGCCTTCATACTCTGTCAGCAACTATTTTATCTCCTCCAGTTGTTCTTCATTATCTAAGTCCTCAGTCTTCTTAGGAACTAAGGCAATTCTCATGTCTCATTCCATCTAGGAATTTCCTTTCATCCACCAAATAGATTCTAGCATTCGTACAGACTTCACTCTCTGAGGGCTCCTCCAAGGGTAACAAGGTTTGTTTCATCTCATTTTCTACAATAGTGTATATGTTCTTTCTTCCATCATGTATTGCCTATCTATCAAACTGCCAAGGTCTACCCAACAAAAGTTGACAAATATCCATAAGCATAATATCACACAAAATTTTATCATGATAACTCCCAATTTTAAATTTCACCAACCATTGCTCACTCATTAACAACTTATGATCATCCTGAATCCATGCAATTTGATAAGTCTTAGGGTATTTCAATCTCTCTAACTTCAATTTATTCAACATCTCTTCTAAAAAAAGATTATCCAAACTACCACTATCAATAACTAGTTTATAGCACTTATCAAATACCTTACATCTGGTCTTGAAAAAACTTCTCCTTTGCAAGGGATTTTCATCCTCTTCGGTATGACTCAAATCTCTCCCCATCATCAATAGTTCTCCATCTTTCAGTTTGTTAGCTGATCCGGTGGGGTTTTCTTATACCAGGGTTGTTCTCCCAGTGTTCTCTATCTTCTTACATTCAAAAGAATGATGTCCTCCTCCACACTTAAAGCAAGTTCCTCTAAACACTCTCTTATCTTCTCTTCTATCATCTTTTCCAAAAAAATCATTCTAATAACCATTAGGTTCTCTCCTTCGGTATAAATTTCTATCATCCTTCTAGTATGAACTATCATCTTTTCTTGCTTCCTTGTCCTTGTTTTGATCTGTATAGGGTCCTCTTCCTCTACAATATCCTCTTCCTCCTTGAAGTCTTCCTTGAGAAAACCTTCCACCTCTACCTCTCTATCTCAGCTTATGTCTTTTGTTCAACTTCTCTTTTGTTTTAAGGCATATCGGTAGGCTTCTTCAACACTCTACAACTTGATCAAACTGATTTCATCTTGTATAGACATCCACAATCCATTCAAATATCTTGCAACTTATTCAAACTCATCATCGACATGTCCAGATATTATATTCAACTTGTAGAATGCTTCAGTATACTCCTTCACACTAGATTCTTTCTGCTTCAAGTTTTGTAACTTTCAGAATAAATTTACTTGGTAATCAGCTAGCATAAACTTCAATTTTAACTTGAAAACCATCTGCTCCCATGATTTGATCTTCTCTTTACCTCTCCTCTATCTATCAACTTGCAAATATTCTCACCAAAGAGATGCATGACCTTTCAACCAAGTACAAGCATATTTCACCTTCCTTTCTTCTATAGTGTTTTGAAAATGAAAATACTTCTCCATCTCCGAGATCCAATCCATTAATTTATCTGAATCCAATTTACCGTCATACTCCAGTGGGGTAAAATGTGGTTTAGTATTCGCCCTACTCAAAACCCTCAAGAACCTCTCTTCATCTAGATGGATTGCCAGTGGGTTTGCTACTTGTTCTAATGGTGGTTCTTCTTCATCATCTTCACTCACATCTTCAATATGCCATCCTCTTCTCTGGGCTATCTCAAAGGCTTCTAACTGGGTTGCAATTCCTCTCAATATTTGCACCATAGAAGGGTCTACATTCTCGTGCAGTCCACCATTCCTATTTCCTCTTTGCGCCAACTTCACACCAGTCCTCTGCAACTGTAGGTCAGATACACAATCTGCCACCCCACAACAAAATCTTTAGGACAACACAATCTCCAGAATGAAATCTCTCTGATACCACTAGGTGTAGTCACAGTTAGGACGGATCTCAATGAGATCTATCTAGATCGTGCAAGAAGAGTAAAAACAATGAAAGAAAGATAATATGATGGAGGCAATGCAAAACGAATGAATTATATCATGAAAATTGATTACAAATAACCGGTAACATCCAAGTTACAAGATTCATCTCACTGGCCTGCTACATACATGCTCAATTATAGAATTGGTCAACTTTGGACCTCTAAATATTAAGATATATCCTCTATATTATCTTTGATCAATTATGAAGCTAAATTACATTGATTTATATGGTCAAGAGGAATCTTGGTCGGCTGAAGAGGGATCAAATGCCAAAGAACAAGATCAAATGTGTAAAACCACTAGGTCATCCTCCATTGAAGAGTTTCCTCCATAAAATCTGAAGGATGAAGTGCGGATCAGATGGAAGGTTAGCCACATGCAAAGGAACATTGGAATCAATGAACTGGGGCTCTGCAAGATACATAAAGGATCTGCAAGATTCACCAACAACAAATAGGTCCAAGCAGTTCTGGTGCTCTAAGCCAGAAAAATATCTCAGTATCCGGAAGTGATAACATCCCAGAAAATGATCTAAATGTTATGTGGTTTAGGAATAAGGAAGGTAATCATGTTCACAAGAAAAATCCAGCTCCACAAGGTCCGGTGAGAGAACGCAAGAAAATGCAGAAAGAAATGATAGTTCTACAAAACAGATTACAAACTAAGAATAAATGTTTTTGGTTGATGCAAGATTTCCAAGAACCAGGGATTCTCCTACATCAATTCCATAATCATAAATAGATGATATCATTAAAGAATACACATAATGCAACAACATGTTATCAAATTCCACAATCATCGAACCAAAAGATAGAACATATGGGGACTATTCAAAGCGAGAAACATCATGATCAAAATCACATTTCTGGAGCACATCAACACATGCCATGACAGAATAACATAGACACGTGTATCAATATTATAATCCCAGATGGGCAACGAGAAAACATGAAATGCGGAGCAATTTGGACCTTTGCAAATCTTGAATATTCTAATTATTGCACATACTTTCGAAGAACCAAAAATCTCATATTACCAATACATAATTCTAGAGAAATACAACAATCTATATCATCTGCATCATACATACCTATCTTTCACTATCTCCAGCATAACATACATACCTATCTTCCATATCAATTCAAACCAATCTGAACCACTAGATTGACATCAATGACAACATAAACAAGTAATTCTAACAATCTCCCCCTTTTCATTGACGACAACATTCATCAATGACAAACAAACTTCTCCAAGATCATGTTCAAAACACTCCTCAAACACTTCTCCTTAGAAAGAAAAATATAATTCCAAACTTCTCAAACATAAGATTCTCAAACTTCTCCTAAAACTTCTCCCCCTTTAACATCAAGGACAAAGGTAGAGAGCAACACAACTCAATAACGACTTTTCTCCCTCTAAGAGAAAGCCCCAATCATTAGTCCAGACATAATAACATAGACACATGTATGAATATTATAATCCCAAATATACAACAAGAAAAAATGAAATGTGGATCAATCTGAAGCTCTACAAATCTCAAATATTCTGATTACTGCATATAATACATAATTATGGAGCAATGCAACAATTTGTATCATCTGCATCATACATACCTATCTTCCATATCAATCAAGACCAAACCGGACTACCATATTAACATCAATGAAAGCATAGACAAGTAATTCTAACAATTTTTCACCTACAAATGGTAGGATAGTGATTTAATATAGGAACAATAACAGATTTAAGGTGTGACGAGATTTCATAAGTGTGATCATAGATCATAGGTGCAAACCTAGACATAGACAACGAGTTAGTGTTTTCAGAAAAATAAAAAAAAATAGTAAAACATGAAAGACAAATATGATTTAAGATTATAATAATTAAGTTAGTGGATTAAAAAGGTTTAAAGAATAGATGAAATAAAACTATAGAAATAAATTAAAAAAACAAAACTAGAAATTTATAAAGCCTAAGAAAACTGAAAACAACAAAATTATCAAATCAGAATTAGGCACATTGATTCAGTGTGGAAGCACTTTTCTAGAACATACATGTAAAACAATAAAAGATCAAATCAGAATTGGACATGTCAATTAAGAGCACAATTTTAGAAATTCAATAAAAAACATTAAAAAAATAATATAAGAAAACAATTAGTAACAACATGGGTCAAATCAGGTCTGCTCAAATGAAGATGAGAAAAAATGATTGAAAGAAAATTAACAAAAAGAAAATGTAACTACATAATACCTTTACCTCAAATCACTTTCTTTCTCTTTGATCAAGCTAAGGTTGAGTGTATCCGAGCTCCATTTTATATGCTCTTGATTATGATATCCTATGATGTGGATTACTCAATTGAAAGATTAACATAACCGTGTTATAGCTCAACTATGATAATGGAAAAATGGTAGTATATTTTTTAAAAACAAAATAATTGATAGAAATATAAAGGTTGGTGACTATAGTTCATAGATTTATATAATAAAAAACATGGGTCCAATTAGGTGTTCTCAAATGAAGATGAGAAAAAATGATTAAAAGAAAATTAACAAAAAGAGAATGTAAGTGCACAATACCTTTACCTCAAATCACTTTCTTTCTGTTTGATAGAGCTAAGGTTGAGTTCATCCTAGCTCCACTTTATATGCTCTTGATTATGATGTCCTATGATGTGGATTACTCAATTGAAAGATTAACATAACCGTGTTATATCTCAAATATGATAATGGAAAAATGACCTAGTATGTTTTTAACAACAAAAGAATTGATAGAAATATAAAGGTTGATGACTATAGTTCATAGATTTATGGTGAAAGAGATGGAGGACTAAGATCTTCTAAAATATGAAGGGATTAGATTAGAGGTGTTGTCTTGAAAAAGTGTCAACCAACAACTATTATGTGAAGGTTTATGGGAAAGGAGAATCAATGCTAGAAATTGGACAAGAAAATGGGAGATTGTGGGGGTTCTCAAAAGTGATAAGATTTATTTTTTTTACCTATTTTGAAGGTGGGATTTAAAATTGGGATTTATTTGATAAGTTAATGATGATAGCCTTTTCACTACTATAGAGTTCAAAGAGGCTTCATTGTAGGCCTGAAGAAATCCTATGTAGGAGGAAATCTTGAAGAATTTTCATTCTATCCATTGGACATGCATTGGCATTCTAGAAATATACACTGAGATTGTTTCATTTTGTCCACCTTAGTGGGAATTTAAATGGTTTGATAGCTCACAATTTTTACATTTCACATATATCATTTTCCATGTGACATTCTATGTTGACTTTCTTTCTCTTCTTTGTGGATAAAAACATGGGCTTTATCTTACAAGTTTTTAGGGACTATCTATTGGGTGAGGGCTTTTTAACTCTCCTCTTCATGTTTTTTCTCTTTTGGGAAGAATTTTATTTTCATTTGGTTTTCTCTCTTTCTCCAATATACATGAAAGATTGCATTCTACTTGGGTGTCCATCATACCTACTTGTTGGGACCCAATTTTTTTGTACCCACCTAAGCTATGCTTAAAGGGAGATATTAGTAGCGAATATTCAATGACATATTCTTTTATGAAATTTTTCCTTCTTTTAGATAAGCTATTTTAAGTATACTTTGTAGTCTTTCTCTTGTGTGAAGTTGCATGCCACTTTTCAAAGTGATGATTAGTCTCATTTACATTAAAAATATGTTAATCTATTATCTTCTTGCTTGAAATAATTTTGTATTTTCTAAATAACTCACAATTGTCTGATTGCTTGACAATCAATCCAATAATTCAACATATAATTGCATAGCCAAAAGATAAACCCAGAAAGCATTAAAAACAAAAACAAACTCCCTTTTGGCATGATGGCCCACCTTTTCCTCTCACCTCCTTTAAGTCTTTCTCCTTCGCACGTAGCTCCTTTTCGATCAATTCAGGCTCTTAGTTTATCTTCTCAATCAAAATATCTGTAAAATCCAAGTAAAAATGAAAAGTCTCGCCACAACAAAATATAAAGAATCTTAAATTTAAGAAATACTGTCAATTATTACGACCGATCAATTATTGCATCCTTATCACTTCCAACACTACCATGTGAAGGTTGATTATATTGATGTGTGAGTCAGCGTTCCACTTTGAGTGGTTACTGAATGCCAAAGAAAAAACTATTACTTTTAGTTTGTCTGTACACAAATTCATGAGGGGCAGTCAGTTCAACTTGAGAGAGAAATGTACAAGTCTGAATGTTTGGTATACGCAATGTAAGTCTGAATGTCTGGTATACGCAACTGGGGAATCTCGATGGAGTAATCTGACATCTGTTTGTAATGAGACAGATCATAATGTTGATATGGATCTTAACTCTAGCGAAGAAACGTTCCAAAATGAAATACTAAGAAGATTAAATTATTAAAAACTAAAAACTTTCCATTAAATGAATAAAAAAATTAGATCACCTTTTTTAAGGTAATCTTGAGATGATGTTTACGAATATTACTTATTATATATTTATTTATAATCGCATGATCTTACCAGATTTGTTTTTCGTTCTCGTATTTCCATGAACGGGGATAGCCGTACCCTTCTCAGCAATCCAGGGAGTGTAACTGGCCTTTAATAGTAATATTGTTAATCTGAGATGTTATAGTTTTTTTTTTTAAAATAGTTTTTGATAGTGTTATGTAGGATCTGAGTTGGTTTAGTGGTGTAAAATTTGTATTCTTTAAAGAGAGGTAACAAGTTTAAATTTCATAAGGGATAAGGTATGTATGTTTTTTGGGGGATAAGGTATACACTTGACTCCTGCAAGGGAATAGTGGCATATTGCTTTAAGTCATTTGTCCACCCAACATTGAATTAAAATTATTAAATTTTGTTCTAGGAGTACTCCACTTTTAGACAAGGATATGAATGTGTTTTGATCCTTGGATTCTACCATGATGACACATGACTAGTGGAGAGATAAGGGCATAGATGGAGTGATAAGAAGTCGTAAATGGTGCCCGAGTTTGAGGAGGGATAAGGTGGTGACCATGTGGAGAGATAAGTAGAGGGAGGCATAAGGACATTTATTTAGCAATAAGGAGAAATGAAGTATAAGCGGAGGGATAAAGGAAGAGATGTCCAGGGTGAAAGGGTGAAGCAGAGGGATAAGAAGAAGAAGATGCACAATCATAGACAAATCTAAGATGTATTAATGCTTCAATATGTTCACCATCGTGACTCCACTCATTCAAAGCTCCAGTCAAAAGCGATAATATAGGGGCTGGCCCTTCCAGCAGTTCAATTATAAAAAAAAAGAGTAATGATTCTTCTCAAATATTTATCGTTTTTTATTATCAATTTTGTTCAAGCTTCAAAACATTGAACGTATAGTTTTTTATTAAATATTAAAATAATTTACACGTGAAATATTTTGATTATACAAGCATGAAAAAGACTCTGGACCTATTATCTAACATCCTTCAAGACAAGAGAAATGAGTCTCACAAACAATGAGACTGCAAAAGAAAAATGATTATAACAAGAGAAAAAACAACCAGAAATAAGAAGAAATAAAGATGACCAGCTAGAGAATAGTAGTCTAGCTATGGGTCATTAAATAGTTTGAGGCCTTTATGGCCTATCTATTGAGAAACTTTAGCTTTCATAGAAATTTAGCTCCTTGATAGGCAAGCTTGAGCCAACCATAGTTGTTAAAGGAGGAGAGTGATGAGTGTCTTTTGAGAGATTTTTTCTTTTCAAATCGAAGGGATGAGAACTATTGTGAGATTGAATACCAACTTCTTGCAACTTATATTAGTTCTTGATCCGCTTCTTCAGACAATAACGAAAAGGGAAAGATTATGAATTGTTATATATCACTAAATCATTTGATGGTAATATCTAATAATTCTTTGATGACCCACTTGTTTAACTTTACTTTTGAGAAATGACCATACCCATCTTGTTCTCCTCCTGCATATTACATAGCATTCATTGTATCTTAATTTAGCTCCATATTTTGTTTTTTTCTTGGTCCTTTTATACCGAGTATACGGTTTTGCCAACCACAAGACTAAATGTTTGTCAGTTTGATGCAATCAAAAGTAGAAGCCTTACAATAATTAATTTGTAATTGAAAAAGGCCTGCAACCAACCAAGCAATGTTGGGCGTTATCGGAAGGACTGTGTGTTGTAAATTTAGTCTGCCACAGCTTTGAATTCTGGCTTGGTTGTCATTCAGGTGTCTTCTCGTAAAGGAATACAAGGCTCACCAAATTTTCCCTAGTTAAATATTTAGAAAATAAGAAATCAAGGGAGACCGAGTGTAATTAAAATGTTTCCAAGTGCTTAAAAGCTATTCCAATAGTACATGATCTTCTGTAATCCAAATCACTGGAAGGAAAATCGCAGTTTAAGAGGAGCAAATTTGGCACAACATTTAATAAAGGTTGATGTAAACGTGGGATCCATGGCTTAAAAATAGTTGGTTACAAATTATAAGGTAGGCTGCTGACTCAATAAATTTTACAATCAAAAGAGAGACATTTATTCACAGATTTAAAAAATAAAGCTTAATAGAATTTATTATATAAATAATTAGCGTGTTAATTATATAATTGGGTTTTATAATGAATGTTTTATAAAGTATATATTTGTGAAAGTTTTGTAAATTGAGATGGGTGACCTTCTAGAAAGTCTCAATACTTCATCTAAATATTAAATTGTAAATTATTAAAGAAAATGGTGATTGGTAAGACAAAAACAAATTTCCTTGGATTACATTTAGACAAGGGAAAGATAAAACTCCAACCTCATGTCCTCAAAAGAAACCAAGAATTTCTAGATGTATTGACAAAGAAAAAACAAATCTAAAGGTTTCTTGGGCATTTGAATTATGTGGCACCATTCTATAAAGAATTGGCAAAAGACAAGAAAAAGATTCAATATCAACTCAAAGAATCATCTTTCGGATGGGATGTCCAGACTGCAAAAGTAGTACAACAAATCAAGACCAAATGGTAGAGCCTACCTAGTCTTCAAATTCCACCACCAGGTAATCCACTAATTTTATATGTTGAATATTTGGAATATTGAGAGGGGAGGGGTGAATCAATATTCCCTTGAACTTATTAAAACTTCTAACTAACTAATCACTTAACATAATTTAAGTGCAGGAAAAGAAAATTAACACAAAACACATAACACCAAATTTATACGTGGAAAATGTAACATGCAAAAAACCACGGAGAGAGTGATCTCTCAATGACAGTGTAATATGTAGCTAGTTAGATAGTACAAGGCGTAGCAAACTGTTAGTAGGGGCTCACTGCCCAAATACTAAAAGGCTCACTACCGTATACTAGGCTTATAAACTAAATATAAAATTTAACTGCTAGAAATGTATCTGACATATGCATGAAATATAATTCCATTGAAGCACAAAAATTATTTTACATCCACTATACATACACCGCTTAATAGAATTCACATTCACAAAACTTATCACATATAAAATATGTACACATTAGCTATTTTTAAACAACTATATCCTTGTCTTGCACAGACTATTGTTTATATATCCTTACCAAAAAATTTAATCTTGACACAACTAGAGAAGTGATGAGATCGAAATATCCACACATAATTGAAAAGTGACTTCATAAGTTGTCAACTTCAATATTAACTCCAAATTACCTTGTAGAATATACTCTCTTCATATCTAGATAGGACTAGATCCAAATCCTGTCATGTAGAACATTTCCGGATGGGATTGGACCTAAGATGGCTTACTGGATCACAAAACTACATGAGATAAACACTAAAACTTGTATACATACTTTGCACTTATAATATACCAGAGTAAACAACCAAACCATAATATAAGCCAGACTAGACCACATATATGTCAAACCACACAACATGAATGACATCAATGACACCCAGTCAACAATCTCCCCATTTGTCATTGATGGCAACATAAAGTAATAATGCAAAGGTTTTCTCAAAAACAAAAATTGGAAACTAATAACTGAACCAACAAATGAAACTATATAAAATAAATAACATAGCAGTGAAGTGAGTTTCTCTCCTTTTGACAACAATGACAAAGATCAAAAACAAGAAAATAAAATATTCATTAGCTTAACTCCCCCTAAGGAAAAGTCAATCGGAGAACTGCTTAATCTTCTTCAAACATGCATGGTCCAAGAGTCATTATTCTTGTCCCAATGTGAGATAGTCTTTGTCAACAACTCAATTAGCACCTGCAAGGATGCATGCATCTGCTCTTCTTCTTGTATCAAACTAAGGTTAAAATATTTTATCTGTAAAGCTTTTGAAAAAGAACGGTTCATGATTGATATACTTCCATTTCTCATGTCCCACAATTGACCTAACAAAAGAATGATGTCATCTCTTTGTTGTTACAATTCATAATATTTCTTGTGGGGCTCTTCAATTGTCAATCTATCGGAGCTAGATAAATCCTGAAATAATTGGTAGTTGGCATAGGCCTATCGGATCTTGTCTTCAATAATGTTCATTTCATCTTTAATGCTTTTTATGGCATGCGACCACTGAAGACTATATGAGAAAATTATATCCCCATTTGATAAATATGATTGACCTTAAGAGATGACTTGAGGGAGTTGTTGATGTGCAGCCTCACATTTACCCTTAAGTTCTTGTAACAACTTCTTTATGTCTTCTTCTCTATCTTTCTCATATTTTTCGTTCAAATTTTCCAAATGATTTTTCAAAGAACTATTTTACACTTTAAATTTGTCAGCACTGGGAGCATCCAGATCTAATTGACACTTAGGCATAGTAGCATGAAGTGCAGTAAGAAATTCTTCAATTATTTTATCTTTCTTTTGAGATTCACCTAAAAAGTCTTGTCTGGCGAAAGATAAGAAAGCTTTTCCAATATGATATTTCTATAATGGATCAACTTTAAAAAGACCAACTATCATATTGGAAGAAGTTATGAGTTGAATATTCAAGGGTGAATCCAATAGACTCTTCCAAGAGTCATCAATTGTACTAGAACTAGTGCCAATCACAATGACAGTCTCAAACACTTTTCCACTTGACTTATTGCTTAGATTTTTTTTCTTATCTTCTGATGTAACCTTGGGCTCATATTCACTATTTTATTGATCTTCTATAGTCTCTCCTTCCTCACCTTTGTCATTTGATCTTTCAATTTCTTTATCCTTTTCAAAATCATGGTTTATCGGTAGATCAACAGAAGTTCTAGGTGCATCCATTACGTCACTCATAATAGGCACATTATCTATAGTGTCAGTATTCACATTCTCAGACTTGTCGGTAGGGGTACCAGACTCAGTAGTGGGTAGAATACCATGGTTCATAGCTATAGTCATTACTTTTTCAATGATTTTATCCTTAAGTTTTTCCATAGCATCAAGTTCACCTAAAATTTAAGATTACCCAAACATTTCATTTTCCTCAATTCAGTCTTACTGGATTCTATAAGACTAGCTTTATCTTCCCTCAAAAGGGAAGGACTGAAAAAATCAATCACTTGATCCTTAATAACTTGTTCTTCCTCTCTTGCAATTTGTCTAATTCTAATTAACTCTTCCCATAATTCATCTAGTATAACTTTTCTAAATTGTTTTGCAACAACATCTAACTTAACATAATACAATACAAAGGCTTTCATTATACTATTTTTATCTTTATTATTGACCTCAGTGTGGAGATCACCTACCTCTTTTAGGATTTCTCCTTGTGCAATTGATTCAAACATGGCTCTGCATCAATAGGTCTCTTGAATTTCTTGATGATTGCCTTATGAATGTCTATCTGATATTTCTCTAGTTCTTATTCTTCCTTAGACTCAATTTCTACTATTTTCCTCTTTGCTTCTTTCGACTTCTTTCCTTTTGGGGAACTAGATGAAGTAATTACCTTTGGAGTCTTTTATTTTGCAGAGGCTCCGGATGAGCCAAAAAGTAATTTGGAATGCTTGTACTAAGTAACCTCCTCTTTCGTTAAATTTTCTTTAGCCATCATTGACTCCTGAATAACTTTCTTCACATTGTTTTCTTGAGTCTTCTTTAAATGTTCCATATGAATCTTTAAATATTTTTCAGCTATTATTTCGAACCATTCTTGTGTTTTATCCATAGGGCTGTTGAACAGAACCCAAGTTGTACCCTCTATCATTTCCTTTGTGACCTCATAGTCAAATGGTGGAATCCAAATTTTCTTTGGCACAATGGCTTCCATATAGTATTTGTCAATTGTAAACACAAAGGTGGTGTCATATTTTTATTTATCAACCATTTCCTTAGGGATCCTTTGTCTCCTCTGCATATTGAGTTGGAAAAGGGAGAAATAATTAGTGAAGTGCCTTCCCTTGCCATATCATTGGTAAATCTTCTCAACCTATCTACAATCTGGAAACCTACTATTCTGGTCGATGACCAAAGAACTTTTCTTTGACTAGAAACCTCTTGTAGAAATATAACAAGATATATATATCTAGGGTTCCATACTTGAAAGGGTTCTTCTTCTTTCTGCACTATAGAAGGTTTTCCAGGAATTGTTGCCTTAGGATTTCACAAAGATCAAAATCCTTGTCAAGCTTAGATATCTCATAAGCCATGTTCGTTATCATGGTAGAAATGGAATTATCTTGGTTGGTGAAGTAGATCTTATTCCCTATAAGCATTGACAAATATTTTATTGTCATATTCTAAAGAAAAGAGATAGATAGAGAACACCCATCAGGGTTATCTCCTATCAGGTCCACAACATCCTTGTTCCTTGCCGATTTTGGAGTAGGAATATCCCCAGAATTTCTCAAACTATTAATAGCCCTCATTACTTCCTTGGTGATAGGATGGGTTTGATCTAACCACAAGAACTTATCATGGAATCAACTCATTTCCAACCTAACCCAATTTTCCTCGAAGAAAAAATTCAAAAAATCATGCCAAGTTTTGAATTTCTTTTCTACTAGGGTTTTGAATTCAATTTTTACCTCACCATTCTTTGTAGTCATCTTGTATATACACAAATCCAACAATTAACCATGGTGACTAAATTCATCAATCTTGACGTGAATGCAAGACCAAATATCTTCACCCTATACAACCCCAATGGGTATTCTTGAAAATGCACCAGCCAGGTCGACTTCCATCACCTTATATGAAGTTTTCTCAAATTCTAGATGAGGATTAGTTATAATATAAGAAACAAAATGAGTGACCATGGTTGCAAATTCAACAAATTTTGACTCATATTGATTCACCAAGAAACCCTAATCTCCTTGACTATCTTTCACTCTTACAATGTACTTTAGATTTTTGGTAAGATAACACTTTGTCGAGAAAGCCCTTTTAATCTTTCATTCATCGTCTCACATTAAATGCTTATGCACTATCATCCACTACCTCGAATTTTACAATGACATGTTGGATTTCTGTGATGAGTTATGCTTTCAATACACTTAGTCAAACCTTCACACACTTTGTTATGGCAATACCGTAGCCTTACTTTCTTTGGAAAGGAAAAAAGGATATCTCTTTTATTGCTCTCACTAGGCCAAAGCCACATGTTTTTCAAATCCTACATGAAGAACCTACACCAGAGCTAGTTGCATCCATATTTTATTTCTTCATCTAGATCTTCTTCATCTTAGCCTTGACATCTTCTATATTGATCTTGTTTGCCGATTTATTTACAACTTTAATCACATTCCTTCTACATTATCTTTCCATGTGTCCAAATTTGTTGTAGTTGTAGCACCTGATATTTACTAGAGCTTGTCTTAACCTGCACTGGTTAGCTTTATATCCAAAAATTTTACATGTATAACATCTACCTTTAAAATGATTAAATATGTTTTGATCTATAATAAAATTCCTACATTGATTAGTTTTACGACCATATTTATTGCATGCATAACATCTACCAAAGTAGAAATTAAAATTCAGATTCCTCCTATTCCTACACTCTACTACTTTATGACCTATTTTATTGCATTTAAAACAAGATCCATCAAAGAAGGTGTTCCTTTTACTTACCTATTACTCGATCAGTGACTTACCTTTGTCCTCCTCGATGGATTTAGTGGACTCTATTAGTTTTTCTAGAAGTTAATCCTCTTTGTGATTCATGTTGGGTTGTGAGCATTCACTAGATTCAAGTCTTGCATCCTTTTTATTTTCCAAAGGCTTCTTCACGTCCATCATCTTATTAGACTTATCAAAAATGGATTTTCTTTCTCATGTCTTTACTTTCTCTAGATCTACCTTTAGAGATGTCACTTCTTGTTTTAGCTTTTCACACTCTTCTGATTTGCATTTCACCATTTTGTTTAGGTACTCCTTGGTCTTCTCAACATCTTCACTTTTAACTCTTGGATCCATGATAGTTCTATTTGCTTGCTTGAGCTCTTCACTAACTTATCTATACCTTATTGCAAACAGTCAGATTTGTTCTCTTAGCTTCTCAATGGATTCATTTGCTAGTTGGATATTTTCTTTTAGATCTTTGTTTTCACTTTCTATAGTTTTAAGATCCTCGAGAAAATTCGTAAGATCTTCACTTAAATCCATAAGTTCAACTTTCTGGATCTCCTTCGAGTGGTTAAACTCTTCCAAAGGACTTATCTTTAATGCCAATTGTTGAATATCCAAAATACTGAGAGGGGAGGGGTGAATCGGTATTCCCTTGAACTTACTAAAAATTATAACTAACCAAACACATAACATAATTTAAGTGCAAGAAAAGGAAATTAACACAAAATATATAACACCAAATTTATACGTGGAAAACCCAACATGGGAAAAAACATGGAGACCACATATATGTCACACCACTCAACATCAATGACATCAATGAAAACTAGTCAACATTATACAGTGATCCCTTTGACACAACATGGTCAACTATGTTAATACAAGAATTTCTAGATAAAAAGATGGAGATTTGTGGCTACCAATCTAAAACATTTATAGATAAAGGATCTTGATATCACAGTTATGAAAAACAGATTCTTTTTATAAAAAGGGGAATTGGGAAATTCAAAATATTTCTCAAACTAGAGCATTTTGTGATCAGTACAGATAGTCAAGCTATGAGAAGCCTCGTGAAGAAAAAACCTAATAAAGATATAGCACAAGGGACAATTTCTCAATGGTATTTTGGGTTTCTTGGATATGATTCTAATATTGAATGGATCAAAGGGGAAAGCAACCCACTTGGAGATTCATTAACCAAAGAACTAGTAGCAACCATACAAATTTAAGTTGGTGATTCAATACCCTAATGGGAATTATCTGATAGGAGTATTATAGAACTTCAACAATTTCCAACACAAGTTATCACTTCTTTTTTTGGAATATGGATTTTATAAGTGGTTATGAGATCTTAGAAGACTCATCCTATAATATCATGATCAAAGGATTCAATCTCCAAATGAAGAAAAAAAGTTCCTAGAAACTTTTAGGTTGTCATATACTTTGATTGTTTTCAACTACAGGAACCATTTCCCTATGGATATACACATTACAAGGTTTCAATACTTATGTTGGACCAATCCAACAAAAATGAATTTTCTTAAATGTTGTAGGTTTGGACTTATTAATAGTATTACTCTCTTACAAAGTGAGTTTGAAGATTATGCAGATATATTTACTCCAAAATTTTCACCTGATATGAGATGATGCTTTAATCTCATACATGGAAATTTGTTTCATGTCAGTTTTGAAGGAATTGTTGGTTATTTGATTTTCATAGAAGACCACAAGATTGTGATGTTATTTTTGAATCTCTTTTAGATAATCTTTTTCCACCTAGATCCCATTGTAACTAACACAAGGGTCTGTCTGTGCCATGATGTCATCCACCCTAAGGTATGACAACATGATGCAACTCTATCTAAAAGAGCCATGATGTCATCCATGTGAAGGTTTGACAATATGATACAAACCTATGTAAAAATAAATATCCCTGTAGGCATTTATGGGTGTTAAGTCACGAATCGTTATAACTTTTCGGGTATATAAAAGTGATTATAAATAAATTAGTAGATAATAAGTCTAGTGAAAATTATAAAAAATATTACATAAATAAAAGGGGCCTACATGAGCTTAAAAGTTTTAGAGTACATACTCCACTATGATAATATTCCAAAGTTAGTACCACCACCTACAACTCTACTTTCACCACCTTCCAAAAATTCCATCAATTTTCCCAGCTATTTTTCTCATCTACCAATCACATCTACCAGGACCACCATCTATCATTCACATCTACTAGTACTACCACGTACCATCTACATCTACCGATAATTCAAAACTACTACTAACATTTATTGGTATTTCCCATCTACCCTTTGTTCTCCAAATGCTATAAATACAGGCCTTGTGAGCTCATTTCAGACATCAGGTGTTGAAGTCTAGTATTGAGCATCAAGTGTGAAGTGTCATAAGAGTCTCTTAGGAGCAAGTAAAGACTATCCTCTACTGCTACGCTTCCATATGATCTTGGGATTATGAGAAATTGACTTGAATAGATTATCAAGTTTGTCATCAAAAAATTACTTTTGCATATATTCATTCTTATTAATGGGATTTAAAATAGAGCTATTAATAATAATAATTCTTAAACACTTATAACTTTTTTATTATCAATTTTGTTCAATCTTTGAAACATTGAATGTATATTTTTTTATAAAATATGAAAATAATTTACTCACGTGAAATGTTTTGATTATTCAAGCATGAAAAAGGACCTGGACCTATTATATAAAATCCATCAAGGCAAGAGAAACAAGTCCCACAAGCTGTGAGACTAGGAAAGAAAAATGATTATAACTAGAGAAAAACAACCGGAAATGTAAGAAAAAATAAAGATGACTAGCCAGAGACTAGTAGGCTAGCAATGGGTCATTTACAAGTTTGAGGCCTTTTATGGCCTACCTATTGAGAAACTATAGCTTTCATTATAAATTTAGCTCCTCGGTAGACAAGATTGAGCCAATCATAGTTATTGAAGGAGGACAACAATGAGTGTCTTTGGAGATATTTTTATCTTCAAGTCGAAGGGATGAGAGCTATTGTGAGATTGAATACTAACTTCTTCCAACTTACATTAGCTCTTTTATTTTCCAACTCTTATTGGAAAACCTAGATAGTGGTGGTTATGTTCTTACAAAATTCATAGAAATACACTATTAATTCTAGAATATTCTTCAGGAAGATCCCTTGATTATCTTTCATCTTAGCAACCTTCATTTCCAATTTGTTTCTTTGCTTCATCAAATCCACTCCTAGCTTAGTGCTCTAGACATCTTTATCCAACCTTTCCTTATTATCAAAATTTGTTTCAATATTCTTCATTGCATCCCAAATATATTCATTGATGGTTTCATCTATCCATTATTATGTTTCTTCAAACCAAGGTTTCAAGGAAATGAAAAATTAGTTTATCTATATGCATTTGGGCCAATTCCCACTTCAAAAAATGTTATTTTGGAGGTTATAAACCTTATAGATCTCCTTCACTTTGTCACGAACTCGAATAAAATGGATACATTGGGGTTAGTTTAGAGGGAAAAAAATTGCCAATCATAGGTCTTCAACAATGTGTTTCTCCTTAGGAGGGGAAGGGGAAAATCTTTGTAAGTGGAATAACACAGGGAGCCACTTTCACTGAGATAGATCTATGTATCTAGATTAAAGTATCTTTTGGAGTATTCATCTTATGAAACTGAGATAGGGGAGACCTTAGGTGGGTTAGGAAAGGGGACTTTTTTACTCTTAGCATTGAGGGGACTAGAATCAACCAATAAGGTTTATCTCTTAGAGGAATAAAATTTAACCTTAGAAGAAGAGGCTAAGGGGTCAAGTAGCTAACTAAAGGTAATTTTGAGGAGAAGGTGAGAACAATCCCAAGTCCTTACTAGAAAAATTAGTAGGGGTCGAAGTCAAGAAAAAGCCAAACTTTTTCTCATTGGGTTCAAAGCCCTAATCTAGATAGATAAGGGAGGGATTATAAACTTTAGGATGAATAAAATGAACTAAACTAAGGGATAAATTGAACTAGAATAGATGAAAAATTAGGCATTGGCATAGAGGAAAGGTCTTAACAAAATCTCAAACCTTCTTGACAGACTCCTCTAAATATATAGATTGATATGTTACTTTAAAGGGCTAGTAAAAGTGGCTCCATGCCTTCCTTTTTGTCATTCTTAATCATTTCCACAATAATTCAAAATGATACTTTTATTTTTGGATATATATAAGAATGCAAAGCTCATTCTTAAATTATTGTGAAAATGATTAAGCATTATGAAAAGGAAGGTGTGGAACCACTTGTAGTGGCCCTAAAGTAACATACATAATTAGGAATTCAATTATTTTAGCCCACACTCCTAGGAGATCTTCTTTGTTAAAACCATTCTAGAGATGGATCACCTTGTCCCCACCAATCAAGAATATGTTCATCGCATCATTGTAATCACCCTTAGTTTTCTTGGAAATTTTGACTCCTTGATTAGGGAGATTAATGGTTATGGTTATGGTCTCGACAATGATATATCATAGACCAAAACGTTTGTCACCTTCTAAGAATTTGTGAACTCCACCAAAAGGGTTGGGTCATAACCTTTCATCCCTTTAATGTAAGAAGTGAAATTATTAAAAATTATGAAAAGGAAGACATGGAACCACTTGTAGTGGCCCTCTAAAGTAACATACCTCATTAGGAGTTTAGTAATTTTAGCCCAGAGTCCTAGGAAATCTTCTTTGTTGAAACCATTGTAGAGATGGTTCACCTTCTCTCCATCAATCAATAATCTCACCATATTGTTGTAATCGCTTTGTTTTGTTAGCAATTTTGACCCTTGATTATGAAGATCATCATGACTATGGCTATAATCTCAATAAAAACCTAAAAGGAGATACTATGAACTACAACATTTCTCAACTTGTAAGGCTTTTGTGAGCTCCATTGAAAGGGTTAGGTAATACCCTTTCATAACTTTAATGTAAGAAGAGAAATTTCATTTGACTAGAATGCTCTAGGCTTATTCGTCAATCTTAAGAGCTTGAAAATCCTTAGGTTCTAACTATAAGAGATCTCCACCCATTATAGACCAAAATAAATTAGAGGTAGATAGACTATAGGTTGCAAAGAGGGCATAATTTTTGAAACTTCTAAAAATAGAAAGAAACATAGTTAAGAGATATCAATAACAAATATCACTAAAGTGTGATGAAGGAAAAGGATAACCTTTCTATAAGTTACCATTCTTAAGGGTACTACCAAATGTGTGGGTCATCAATAAAAGGTAGGCTAATTTAAATATGGCCATACATTCTATTAATACTAGCCTCATTTTTCAATTTAATATTCACATGATCTAGGAGAATTATTTCCCCATCCCAAATAATGATGTCCTCACTTTCACTACTATCATAGCCAAGAAGTACACAACTTTCTTATCTACCTTGTACATGTGATAAACTATGTGACTTTACAAACTTGTTAAATTACTATAAGAGACTATGATTATATCCAAAGGTGGCCAACTAGGAATAGATATTCCTAATAAAATAGTAATCCCCTTCGTTACATAGGCATTTATCCTTAGAAATTTGTATCTCATAGTGCATCATCGTCACAACATCATAGCTAGAAGTATAAACCCTCAGATTAACAACATAGGAACAACTAAAATTACCTCTATAATCCCTTATAAATCCAACCCCACTCACCTACCCTAGATTACCAAAAGAAGAACTACATCAAAATTTAACTTGAGCTAGTTGAGAATAGGGTGTCTACACATGTGAAATATTATTAGTGAAAATATTTAATGTCTTGAGAGCTTATGTTTAGATTGTAAAAATATTAATTATTACTTTTTTAACTCAATAGATAGATATCATATATCTAATATTAATTATAAATTCATGTTTCATATTTAACTATTTAATTTTATATGCATAAAACATGAAATATGTATTAGTTGTTAATATTTTAAAACTATTATACAATATATATATATATATATATTTGAAAAGAATGAGAAATGTCGTGTCATTTATTAACATTTTAAAAAAAATTGATATAAAGTTGTAATTATCTCTTATAAAAAATAAATTTAAGTAGTAAATTAGAATATGGAGTGGAAAGGGGTTGAAGAGAAAAAAAGGGAGGGTAAACTGATGGAGAGAATTGGAGGTAGGAAAATGAGAGAAGGTAAACAAAAGTGTGAAATAAATCAACTTGCATAATTTACAAAAAACTACTTTCTTTTTCTTTTCCAAACAAAAAATTAACTCAAAAGGAGAACATGTTTTGGAAGAAAAGGTAAGATTGATGAAAATGGAAAAACCTTAATTTTTTAATGATCTATGAAAAAACAATTTCTCTAGAGGCACAATAGAAATCCTTTAGTGTGAATGGGGAAAAACAAATTATATTAATTTTCAAAGTTGACACTTTTGATTCTTAAATAAAATAAGTATTTGGAGAAATACAATGCTGGCAAAGAATTGCACTTATAAAACAATACATTCTTCATTGAATGGGTGGTTTAGTAATCATTTAAGAATGACTTTAAGCAATGCATCAATAAAAAGTGGGCTGATCAATCCAAATTTATATTTCATTAAAGAGGATTTTCTTGATTAAATGGACCTCTAAGGAGGGTAAAAATATCCTATAAAGGAGCCTTCAATGATGGACAAAGTGAGATTATATATGTCAATTGGGAACCAAAATATGATCCTTAAATATGTTTTTTTTAGCAATCTATTTTGGATTAGAATATATAACCTCCCTTTGTAATATTGGGAGAATGGGATCCTTTCAAAAATATAAATATTCTCTTGGGTTTAATTTATAATAGTGAACAAAAACATTAAGGATAATGATATGTGTAGCAATAGAATTACAATAAATTGCATTCATAGGAAAATGAGATGGATAACAATGTACAAAGAACTTATATATAAAGTGAGGATGAAAACAAGATGAACACAATGACTAACATTATTATCGATGCTCCCAAAGGAAGGAATGGCCAACAAAGGAAAAAAATAAATACATTTTCGTAAGTGAAACATAAGTAGATATATGCATCAACTAAATACATTCATCGGCCCCCTTAAGTGAAACTTAGGGAGAAATATGCAAGAGATGCAATTAGGGAATGCAAATGCAATATGCAATATGAGATGCATTATGGGTCCTAGCAACAACACCATAGTGGGTACCCATGTACAACTAAGATGAAATAAAATTCAATCTCTCACAATTGGAGAAAGAGGAGAAAAACCTATGGGAGAAAACTCCTCTCTAAAATAGAAAAATGTGAAAGAAATGATGACTCCTTAAGAACCCCCAAGGACTACTTCCTTAACCTGTAACATTGATCACAATTGAAGATAGTGACGAGATGCAAAAGGATTAGCGAAGATGTCTACAACCTAATGCTCTATAGGAAAATACTCTGAAGTAAGAACACCATCCTGTATGAGTTATTGAATGAAGTGCATGCAAATCCCAATATGCTTAGTGTGGTAATTCTCCATTGGGTTGTGAGAAATATGTATGGCACTCTAATTATCACACCAAAGAGTAGTGGGATGATTAGGAGGAAATCCAAACTTAGTCATCAACTCTCAAAGCCAAAGAACTTCCTAACTATCCAAGACTACTCCTCAATACTCAACCTTAGTTGATGATAATGCAATAGCAATTTGATTCTTGCATGACCAAGCAACTTAACTAGAACTAGGTCAAAATATAAAGATAGAGATAGACTTTTTATAATGAACAACACCATCCCATTCTTAGTAACTTCTAAAGTGTACTAAAGGCCAAACTATGTACTACCTTGAATGTAACACATGATAAATTTGGCTACCTTTCAATGAATCTCATGAGGATCTTGACAGAAATGGGAGACAACACCAACTGCAGAGGAAATACAAGGATAACTATGTCTCTAATATATAAGGCTGCCAACCAATTTCCGACACAAGGTAGCATCAAATGATGAATTAGTCCAATTTATAGAAAATGCAACACTTGACTAAGAAGTTTTAGAGGTTGGCTTGAAATTGGCCATCTCAAATCTCTTAATAAAATCAAGAGAATATTTTTGTTGGAAAATAGAAATACCAATAGAAGGCTGATGAATTTGAGGACCAAACAAGCAATGTAATAAACAAAGATATGTCATATCAAAACACTCCATCAAAGCTCTCTAAGTATCCTCAATCATGGTAAGAGAACTCCCTATGAAAATCAAGTCATCCACTTAAAGAACAAGAATGAGAAGATCGACCATTGCTTCTAAATGTAAATTTTTGAATCAAAGTGACATCTATTGAGTCTAGAAGTGAGAAATAAATTGTCTATCTTCTCATACCATGCTCTAGGATATTATTTGAGACCATACAATTAACATCAAAGCTCACAAATAAGTGAATGGTCCTGCATAAATCCTAGTGGTTGCTTTGTATACATGTCCTCCTAAAGATCTCAATGTAGAAAAGAAATCTTCATATTCATTTGGTACACTAAATAACCTTCACATGCATCACTACAAAGTATAAGACAAATGTAATCAATCTTGGCAATAGGAGCAAAGGTCCCAAAATAGTCAATACCTTGAAGTTGCCTTATACTTTTCAATAGTACCATCAACTACAAATTTGGCATGATACATCCACTTGCACCAAACCAACTTTCTTCTCTTTGGAAGAGGAACTAAATCAAAAGCATGCTTCTCCATCAAATAAGAATACTCTTCTATCATAGCACTCTCCCATTCTAGAAAACCCAAAGCATATAAAACATTTGATGAATAGTAGAGATTCCATGACTCTAAAGGTTGATACCACCACCACCACTACCACCACCATTGTTGGAATCAAGGAACACTGAGAGGGGGGTGAATTAGTGTTCTAAATTTTTTTAATCTTATTAACTTTTTATTTCAACCCCTTAATGCAAATGAATAAAGAAAAGATGCACAGAAACACAAAGCAATTAGTAACAACACCATAACACCAAGATTTTATATGTGGAAAAATCAGTCAAGGGAAAAACCACGGTGGGGATGAGACCCACAAAATGAGTGCACTCAAATATAAAGATTATAGGGAAATGCACATGCATTTAGAAACACCACCTAGAGCTTACAGCTAAAAATGAGAGGGGCTACAACCCTGAGAAGACTCAATATCTTATAATATTTTTTACAAAAGATAATTGGAATGTCTGAACTGAAAAAAAACATCTACAAATGGAAAATTGTTGTCCCAATTAAGCACAAAACACTTTATCTCACACTGCTATGTTCCACTATTCTACAAAATTCCAGAGCACAAATCCTTCACTTGAGCATGTGAAACTGAGCACAATCAATCATAAACACTTTCCACACATCCATCAATATTCAAAATGATCATATCCATTGGTCTTATATGAAATTAGGTCTTCTACATGTTGGCTTCAAGAACACTAAACAAATAATAAATCATGAATACATAGTTGGCTCAATCCAGACTCCAATGCATATGCAAACTAATAAGAATTGTCCACACACTTCCCAAATGTCATCTAAACATCCTCGATCACAAAAAAAATCACCAAAATTACTACATCAATTCCACACAATGATCAACTATCCAAGTTGGCCATACCACATTGTTCAACCCAAAAACTTGTACACCAGATCTTCTAACTCACATGACAATCATCACCGAAGGCTAATATTCTAGAATAAGGTACTCCATACATCTAACTATCTTCCTATATCTCTGAAACACAAAATATTCAATAGAAATAAAATGCCAACCAAAATAATACACTCTACCAGATGCTCTACTCTATCTCACCAGACTTAACTAAATCTTCATTTTGACTTCTGGTAGGATCTGATCACACACTATAGATAGAATAACTAACTTGAGTTGCCATCAATGACAACACCGGATAACCTGTGCAGTGTCTCTTGCCAACAATCTCCCCCTTTGGCATTGATGGCAACACTTAGTGAAAAATGACTGTGTCAGAATTAGTACCAACATATGTACACTACAAAACTTTAAAAAATCAATAACTCTAGAACTCCCCCTGAGATGAATGTAACATTTTTCACTACCCCACCCTCCCCCTTTGATATCAATGGAAAAGGTAGGGATCCGTATGCCAAAAATTTACACAAAATTTTATATACAGTGGCATATGTACACATAGACCTTACTAACCTACATAAGCTTGAAAATATCTGCAAAAATATTTTTCAAAGAGCTCAAATGGTTGTCCCAACCCCTCTTGAGACACTCTATAACTAATACGAGGCCACTGAAGAGGTATTCTTGCATCTCTACCGACTTGATATTGGAGGGGTCACCTATGGCTAGGACAACCTGAGAATCCTTCAATACACTGAGCATTATGTCCAACATGGGAGCGATGCGACTCCGAAGTTCACCAACTCTGCCAACAATATTCTCCTTATCATGGCTTAAGCTCTTGGTTTTGTCAAGTAAAGATACTACTTGGTATTCGTGATTAGCCATAGAGACTGCTAAGGGATCAAATGATTGAGATATATCGGCTAATTGTTTTTCATGTTCCTGGGACTAATTTTCAATAGCCTCAATAAATTTTGATAGTGATAGATATGATTTGTAAATATTACCACCTTCGATTACTGCATCTTGAATGCTCTTTACAAAGGTATCTAACACAAATATATCATCTCCAATCATTATCTTTAATGTCTTGAGCTTCTTGGAATTAAATTCATTGTGGACCTTGGCCTCAGTAGACTTCTATAATGACTCAAAATGAGAACTCACCGAATTGGTCAAACCTTTTAGCTAGCTAGAGGGGGTATCATATTTGTCCTTGACATAAGAGGGCATTATCTTCTCAAGAACGTTGGATGCAATAGTGAGTAATTCATTTTCTTCAATGTGTGACTTCAGCGGGTCTTCACTTGCCTTGGCTTGTGCAAATGAAGCTAATTGCAACTTCTAGATGGGAGATAGAGAGGCAATTTTGATGGGACCTTGGACAAATTTTGGAGCATCAACAATCTACTTGTCTTTCACTACCCTTACAGTGTCTCTTTCTTCCAAAGTAGGTTCTTCCTTAACCTCAACCTTCTTTTCTTCTACTACCTTTTTTTACATCATCCTTAATTGGGATTGTATCCTTTTTAGTTCTCTCAATAGTGTTAACTGGAGGATTTAGAGATTCCTCAACTTCATCCACATGCACTGACTCATCATCTATCTTCTTCTCTCCTTCTTTCGGAATGGAAGGGACATCTACTCCAACCTATGCATCATAGGATTGCATCACTGGAGCTTCTAGAGAAAATGATTTAGCAACATCACCTTGACCTCTTTCTAGAATAACCTCATATTAGTTTTGGAGCAATAATTTCCTCAAGATTGTCTCAGTGAGGAAAAATTTTGGATCATCAACAATCTACTTGTCTTTCACTGCCCTTACAGTGTCTCTTTCTTCCAAAGTAGGTTCTTCCTTAACCTCAACCTTCTTTTCTTCTGCTACCTTTTTTTACATCATCCTTAATTGGGATTGTATCCTTTTTAGTTGTCTCAATAGTGTTAACTGGAGGATTTAGAGATTCCTCAACTTCATCCACATGCATTGACTCATCATCTATCTTCTTCTCTCCTTCTTCTGGAATGGAAGGGACATCTACTCCAACCTATGCATCATAGGATTGCATCACTGGAGCTTCTAGAGAAAATGATTTAGCAACATCACCTTGACCTCTTTCTAGAATAACCTCATATTAGTTTTTTCCAATCATTATCTTATTGATTCTAGTTTTTCTCCTAAACTCACTTTTGGTTTCCTTAAGAATTTTTTCACTTTCATTCACAGCTATAATAGGGCATAGTTGTACTAGCACATATTCTCTCAATCTTCCCTCTTCTACTTTTGCACTATCCCTTCTCATTTTTAAAACATCATAAAGACTCTTGGGAACTTATGACATTATTTCTATAAGAGCCTTACTAAATTTAGTCAGTTATATTATAGTGTCTTCTTCCAAAACCCTCTGAGCAGCTTCATCAAATTTGTCATAAAATTTTGAAAATACTTTGAGATTACCTTGAATAGTAACTTCTTTCTCTACCTCTTTGACAAACATACCGAATTTGGTAGAATATGTCTTGGGCTTCTTGCTTGGCTTATCTCCCCTAGAGGGCTTATACTTGGAAACAACAATAGGGACTGTAGACACCTAAAAATGTCTCATTGATCATGTATTAATTATTCCTCTAATTGATTAAATAATTCTTTAATTATTTAATTAAGTTAATTAATCTTATTCTTCTAATTTCATATTTCCTCATCATCTTACTAATTATTCTATTTCTTATTTCTATCATCATTTAATCATTTTAACCATTTTCTAAATATTAATTAAATATTTATTATTTAATTAATTATGATTAATTCCCCAATTTAAATAATCTTTATTATTTAAATAAATTAATTCTCAATTTCTATCTCCAATAATCTAATCATTCAACCCTTTTCTAAATATTAATTAAATATTTATTATTTAATTAATTATGATTTAATCCTTTAAATTAAATAATCTTTATTATTTAATTAAAGTCCATTCCTAAATAATTAAATACTTTCTTTAAATTATTTAACTAACTAACTAATTCTTCGATTTCCAAATCCCCAAATTCTAGATCCATTTAATTTCATAATTCTTCTAATTTCTTCTAAATTCAAATACATGTGCATGATTTCAAAAACCAAATTGAAAATCAAAGTCAAGTTCTAAATATATTCAAATACTAAATTGAATTAAAATAAACTCAATTATTTGAATAAATATCATGCAAAGATTAAATTGAAAATCTAAATCTAAATGCAAGCACATGCTAAATTAATTAATTAAATCATTTATCTCTCCAATCTCTATTTCCATCTTTTACTTAGCTTTTTCTAAATTAAGCTTTCTTTGTCATCTTCTTAATTTCCTCCAATCATTCTTTTTCTTCCTTCAGTCAACTTTTTCTCAATCGGTTGACTCAATTAATCTATTCAATCTATTGAGTTTCACTCCTACAATCTATAGTTTGTTGGCATATGTGCAGAGTATGTTGACATGATGATATTGTGTTGTCATTGATGTCAATATGCTAAAGAGTGAACCGGTAATATGCTGAAGAGTGAACCGGTGATTGTTGGGATTATGCCTCAAATTCTCCTGACCATGTTTGGTTTGATCGGAGTAGCCTACACCGATGGAGCAGCAGAGTGTTACCTTCGTGGTTGTTGAACACTTTCTGATCGGTGTGACTCTGGCCGATGAACTTGACTTCTCAGTTTCAGTATTGACTATCAGGAGAGGTTGTTATTTGTTACACCAAAGTCTCGATGGGTTAGCTATCTTCCGGCTGGAATGTTTCACATATCGGAATAGTAGGTTTGAAGTCATCCCAATGACCCAACGAAGTCGACTTTAGTCATCGAAGTAACTTCGGTTTTCGGGAAGACTTCATGAGAGTTGTGTCGATGACCTGGTGGAGCTGTGTTATGCGGTTCAGGTTGATATCAGCTATCGAATGGACCGATTTGGCATTATACTGATACTCGATGGATTCACCTTGGGTCATCACAGTGCTATCGGTTATCGGAAGAGCCTTCTGGATGTTATGCCAAAACCTGATGAAGTCACCTTAGGCGGTCGGGCTTGTCATTGGCTATCAGAGGTTCCGGTTTGAAGCTGTGTCGATACTCGATGAAGTCACCTTCGGCAATTGGGTAGCATCGGCTATCGGGATTACTTGTTTGGCGCTATGCCGAAGTCTGATGGAGGCATCTACTGCTGATTGACGATTGAAGCAACTTCTGAGTGATGGTTTCGATGAGCTGATGAGTTCGTGCTCTTGGTATTGGCAATCGGGATAGTAGTTGTATTCTTCTTCTGATGTCTCGATGGAGAATACTCTAGAGTCATTGGAGATCAAAATGACTTGTGAAGTGATATGTCGATGGTCTGATG
This sequence comes from Cryptomeria japonica, assembly GCF_030272615.1. Taxonomy (NCBI): domain Eukaryota; kingdom Viridiplantae; phylum Streptophyta; class Pinopsida; order Cupressales; family Cupressaceae; genus Cryptomeria; species Cryptomeria japonica. Next base: position 284,655,972 of record NC_081414.1, on the reverse strand, counting down.
GAGTTGACCTATTTTGAAGCGCTTTAGTGGAGCCGTCTACTATTGTATCAAGGGATCAGGATCACTTGTTCAATGTTTGGCCGAAGACCCGATGGTTTTGTGTTGATATCCTCAGAGTGATCGGGGATCGGGGAGACAATAGGAAGGTTGTGCCAATGACCTGATGGAGTCACCTTTGGCGATCGGTTATCATTGGGCAATTAGCTCTACTAATTGAAAGCTATACCAATGGCCGACTGCGGATGTGAGATCGAACCGAGATCCAAAAAGGTGAACACTCAGACACTAAGGATGAGATTGTTGGTGTATATGAATACGAACCAACCTAACTTCTTGGTGCATGTGGGATAATGGACAAGTTGTGAATGCAGACTGACGTAGATGGTTAGACTTCCTAGCGGTTGGTGTGACTAACAGTTGTCCAAACTGCATCTGACAGATGTAATCAAAGTGGCCAGTGGAAACCGAAACGCAGGTGGATGATTGGTTAGGCTGTTGGACTCTAGAACAGTTATGCTCGATGGCTAATATATGTTGCCAGAGATGTAACCGATGTGGAAGCGGAGTGTATGAGTGAGAAGTTCAGAGTCACATAGAGCAGAAGGCATGGAGTATCATTAAAGTATGATAGGAAGTCCGAGATGTTTTTCCTTGCTCGATGTGTGATGGGTGAATAAATCCAGAGAGGTTGAGCAGAATAGAGTGAGTAGCCAAGACGGAGGTTGATCTATGTGGTTGAGCAGGACAGAGTTCAGAGAAAAAAATCAAAAAAGAAGATCTGTTAACTTTATTGTAACCATGTTGTTTACTGAATAAAGGGATCTCCTTTTGGTGGTGGGTTTTTTACCCATAAGGGTTTTCCCATGTATATCTGATGTCTTTCTCTGGTGTTATTATGTCTGGTTAATCTTAATCTTTTGTCTATGTTTGTCTTAATGTATTGCAAAAGGAATTAAAATACTTCCTTGATTGCAAATCCCCTTAGAATTGACATTAGGAGAGCGTTTTCCATGCACTTCTTTCCTTACAAGTGGTATCAAAGCCATTTAGTTGTGTCATCCTTGTCAGGTAGGGCTGTTTGGTGTCAATTCTGTTTTCAATGGGAGTCTGGCAGAGCATTTATTTGTCTTGTTTACAGTTTAAGATGGTGAACTCTTCTGGACAAGTGGAGATCAAGAAATTCAATGGTGTGAGTTTTGAGTTGTGGAAACTCAAGATGGAAGACTTGCTAGTTGATAGAGATCTCTGGGGTACTGTGACTGTAACCGCTAAGCCTTCAGGCATGAGGCAAGAAGTCTGGGATCTTGCAAATAGAAAAGCTAGAGGGTTAATCAGACTCTGTTTGGCAGACTCTATTCTATTGATTGTCCATGAGGAGAAGACTGCTAATCTTCTGTGGAAGAAGCTTGGAGAGATTTATCAAGGAAAGTCTCTGCTAAACAAGTTGTTCTTGAGGAAGAAGTTATATTCCCTGAAGATGGATGAGGGTACATCTGTTGCAGATTATTTGAATGTTTTCAACATGATTGTTGCTTAGCTAACTTTTGTAGGAGTCCTGATTGATGATGAGGATCGGTCTATACTTTTGTTATGTTCTTTACCTGACTCATGGGATCATCTGGTAATGACCATTGGGAGTACAACAACCAAGCTCACTATGGAAGGTGTGGTTGCTTCGTTGCTGTCAGAAGAAACTCAAAGAAAATCTTCTAAGATGGTCAAGGATGCTCTCTCTATTAGAGGCAAGAAAGAGAACAGGAAGTCAGAATTCAAGTAAGAGGAAAGCTCCAAGACTCCTAGAAAGAAGTCCAAAGTGAAGTGCTAGAACTGTGGGCAGACTGGTCATATCCAAAAGGATTGCAGAGAGAAGAAGAAAAGTAAGGGTTCTTCTGATTCTGGGTACTCTCAGAATGAGGATGGAGATGCCTTTTGAGCTGCTTTGGCAAGTCAGTCATCTATCGATGTCTGGTTTAATCATGATGTTATGAAGACTGGGTATCATGGGTCTTTGGCAGTGATGTAGATTCATCATGTATTGGTGAATGTTCTTCAAGTAACCAGAGATGTTAACATCTTGAAGAATCATAAGGGGTCTTTGGTAGAGATGTTGTAATCCTTAGTTAGGATGTTTTTATGTCAGGATATACTCTTGAGATGCATTTAGAGTTGTGACATAGTGTGTGTATGTTCATATGGAGCATATGGTCTCTTTGGGTGAGATGTTTTAGATCATGGCTGTCATGTTTAAGTTCCTGATTCTGCAGTTGGAATTTTGACAATGGTCTTGGTTCTGTTTTTGTGTTTTGAGTACACTGATCATTTGTTTGGTACTTCATGATAATGTGGTTTTGCATTTGGAGGTTGGCATGTGTTGATCAGTTACAAGTACTCATGGATACATGGAAACAATAGATGGTGTTGTCTTTCTCTTATGACTAGAGATGTATGTGTTGGAATGTTTTAAGAGGTCCAACTGAGAGGCATTCATCTATGATAACACAGTTAGCATTGAGAAGTGAAGAAAGAGTATGATACAGGGTACTGTGAAGACTTGCTTGCAGGTTCTTTGTATACAGTTAGTATTGTGAATGCCTTTTGGTACAAAGGCTTGTTTACTTCTATGTAATGTTGAAAGAAGGATCTTTTTCAATTCTAACATTACCTGTGCAGTGGGAGTCTCTTGGTGTTCACATGATTGTGCACTTGAAGAATGAGACTGTAAGTAATAGGTTGTATATGTGGATGTTTTGAAATTCATCTTGGTATACCATGAAGGTGTGTATAGTTGGATGTTTTAGCACTTGTTGTGGGTGCTATTCTAGCTATGATTGTGACTAATGTTGGCACATTTGAGTAGCCTTGGGAATGTGAGTTTTTTGTGTTCTGGGAGTCAAAGTTATGTTTTTCTCAGTAGATAGATTCTATTTGTGTCTGGTGGCAGTGGCATGGTAGAAAGTGGGAGCATCTATGGATGAGATGATACTTCTCTGTGTGTGTCTCAGTGGTACACAAAGTAAACTGTATTTCCTGGTGGTTTGTGATTGAATGCTATATCAACATTGATGGACTTTAGAAGTCCATGGTTTTCAGTGAAATCTGTAAATGTTCGGCATGGTAGATAGGTCCAGTGGATTCCTCGGCAAGTGGGAGATTGTTGGGATTACGCCTCGAATACTCCTAACCATGTTTGGTTTGATCGGAGTAGCCTACACCGATGGAGCAGTAGAGTGTTACCTTCTTGTTTGTTGAACACTTTCTGATTGGTGTGACTCTGGCCGATGAACTTGACTTCTCGGTTTCGGTATCGGCTATCAGGAGAGGTTGTTATTTGTTACACTGAAGTCCCGATGGGTTAGCTGTCTTCCAGCTAGTATGCTTCACATAGCAGAATAGCAAGTTTGAAGTCATCCCGATGACCCAACGAAGTCAACTTTAGTCATCGGAGTAACTTTGATTTTCAGAAAGACTTCATGAGAGTTGTGCCGATGACCCGATGGAGCTGTGTTATGCGGTTCGGTTTGATATAGGCTATCGAATGGACCGGTTTGGCGTTATACTGATACCCGATGGATTCACCTTGGGTCATCAAAGTGCTATTAGTTATTAGAAGAGCCTTCTGGATGTTATGCCAAAACCCGATGAAGTCACCTTAGGTGGCCAAGCTTGTCATCGGCTATCGGAGGTTCCGGTTTGAAGCTGTATCGATACTTGACGAAGTTGCCTTCGGCGATTAGGTAGCATCGGCTATCAGGATTACTTGTTCGGTGCTATGCCAAAGTCCGATGGAGGTGTCTACTACTGATAGACGATCGGAGTAACTTCTGAGTGATGGTTCCAATGAGCCAATGAGTTCGTGCTCTTGGTATTGGCGATCGGGATAGTAGTTGTGTTCTTGTTCCAATGTCCCGATGGAGACTACTCTAGAGTCATCGGAGATCGGAATGACTTGTGAAGTGATATGCCAATGATACGATGGAGTTGATCTATTTTGAAGCACTTTAGTGGAGCCATCTACTATTGTATCGAGGGATCGGGATTACTTGTTCAGTGTTTGGTAGAAGACCCAATGGTTTTGTGTTGACATCCTCAGAGTGATTGGGGATCGGGGAGACAGCAGGAAGGTTGTGCCGATGACCCGATGGAGTCACCTTTGGTGATCGGTTATCATTGAGCGATCGGCTCTACCGGTTCAAAGTTGTACCGATGGCTGACTGTGGATGTGAGATTGAACCGAGATCCAAAAAGGTGAACACTCAGACACTAAGGATGAGATTGTGAGTGTATATGAATACGAACCGACCTGACTTCTTGGTGCATGTTGGATAATGGACAAGTTGTGAATGCAGACCGACATAGACAGTTAGACTTCCTGGCGGTTGTGCAACTGATGGTTGTCTGAACCGCATCCGACAGATGTAATCAGAGTGGCAAGTGGAAACCAAAATGTAGGTGGATGATTGGTTAGGCCATTGGACTCTAGAATGGTTATGCTCAATGGCTAATATATGTTGCCAGAGATGTAACCAATGTGGAAGTGGAGTGTATGAGTGAGAAGCTCAGAGTCGCACAGAGCAGAAGGCATGGAGTATTATTAAAGTATGATAGGAACTCCAAGATGTTTTGCCTTGCTTGATGTGTGATGGGTTAATAAAGCCAGAGAGGTTGAGCAGAACAGAGTGAGTAGCTAGTATAGAGGTTGATCTATGTGGTTGAGTAGGATAGAGTTCAGAGAACAAAATTAGAAAAGAAGATCTATTAACTTTCTTATAACCATGTTGTTTACTGAATAAAGGGATCTCCTTTTGGTGGTGGGTTTTTTACCTGTAAGGGTTTTCCCATATATATCTAATGTCTTTCTCTGGTGTTATTATGTCTGGTTAATCTTAATCTTTTGTCTGTATTTGTCTTAATGTATGGCAAAATGAATTAAAATACTTCCTTGATTGCAAATCCCCTTAGAATTGATGTTAGGAGAGCGTTTTCCGCGCACTGCTTTCCTTACAGTGATATGTTGAAGAGTGAACTAGTTTATTGAAGTTAAGCAACTAGCAAAGTGAACCCGTATAATGTTGTGAACCGGTATATGTGCAAAAGGTGAAGTGGTATGTTTGTCCAAGTGAGCCAGTATATGGAATGTTTTCTATCAAGGTTTAATATGGTATGACTATCAGTTGGTAGTCCCAGCCTCAGGGTTTCCGGTTCAAGTGCTTCGAGCCTGTGTGATTCAACTGATGAAATTGTGTGATTAGTTAGCATTGTAATAGAGATCATATAATGTTGCCACATCAGCCTCGTGCACATGAAGGATCTTGTATGAAGGGGATTGATCCTATCTACCTTGGGAATGTGCGAAGTCTCTACAAATGGTGGAGAATGCATGATGGGTTATCGCCTCCATGAAGCGATGAAGAACAAATGATGGAAAATGTCTTGAGATCTGTTCAAGACCGTTGTATTCAAAGGCAAAGTGTTCAATGGTCAGGATTGAACTGACTAAATTGCTCAACCTAAATGTTTAGGTTTTAAGGTTTATGTTATCGACCTATCTGTTTTCTATAAGGTCGATGTTGTGTTTCATGTTGAAGTTGTTGGAAAATGTTGTGTGTGTATCTAAGTGTACAGATACATGATTCTTGCCAAACCAAATAAGAGAATTGATACCTACAGAGTGTGTGTGCAGAAGGAAGGAACTAAAGCAGATCTACATTGGAATTGTGTGCTATTACTAGATCATTGTAATACATGTTGATCTCTAAGCACTTCAATAGTCAGAAAATCCCTTAACAATGTAGCTTTAACCAACTTGCTGTAAATCCTTTAATAGGGTGACTCAAAGCCATTGAGTTCATAAAATCCTCTAACAAGGTACCCTCTAACAGGATTTGACCCTTAACTGGGTATTCTAGCCATCCCTTAACCAGGTGATCCCTAACAAGATCGGTTCCTAACAGAACCTGTTGTAACAGTCTTTAACCAGACTAGGCTCCTAACAAAGAGGACTTCTAAAGAGTTCAAAAATAGCATGTGCGTATTCATCCCCACCGTGGTTTTACCCAGTTGGGTTTCCACATGAAAAATATGTGTGTCATGTGTGATGCCTCTTTCATGTGATGTTTTGTTATTTCCTATTTAGTGGTGAATCATGTTGATCTAGAAAGTTTTTATATTTCTGATGGTAGATTACCTATTTATGCACAAGGATAAAGTGGAAAAGAACATGTAGGTTGTGTGGAAAGATAAGTGTTTTTGGTTTATGTCTTTCACATTCGCATTGTGTTTAACTGGTAGTAATTTGGTTCAGATCGGTGTTAGTGATTGTCAGTCAAGTTCACTGTTTGCAGTCAAACCGGTTCAGGAAAAGTTATTGTGTCTATACTGATTCACCTCCCCCTCTCAGTAACGGTTTGTTACTCGTTGTTCATCATTGATTTATCAATTGGTATTAGAGCACCCTCCAGGTCCTCTGTGTTGTAAGCTTAACCATTTGAGGGAAAGATCCTATTGTAATGATGAAGAGGGAAGGTCCAAAGTTCAACAGAGATAATTTCAAAATATGGAAGGATAGAATGAAGTTATACATCAAAAGCATGGGTGCTCAATGCTGGAGCTATGTTGAGAATGCTTATATTATTCCTACTGGTACTCTCACCGATGATCAAAAGAGAGAGATCCAGGAGAATGGGTAAGTCATGGAAGCCCTAATCAATAGCTTATCTAACATTGATTTTATTGATGTCTAGGATAAAGAAAATCCCAAAGAAGTATGGGATACTTTTGAGAATATCTATGGCGGTGATGAGCATGTGAAACAAGCTAAGGAAGAAAGCCTTAGGGGAAAGTTTGAAGACATGCGGATGGTTGAAGGAGAGACCATTCAACAATATGGAATAAGAATCAAAACTATTGTTGGAGATATCAAGAGTGTAGGTGGTAAAATGGAAGATTCTACTGTTATTAGAAAAGTCTTGAGATCCTTATTACTGGTCTATGCAATAAGGGTTGCTGCTATTCAAGAGTTGAGGTCAATAGACAAGACTAAGATATCCCTAGACTCCATCATTGCAAAATTGACAGCCTATGAGCTAAATAATTTTGATGGCAGTGTTCAGAAGACTGAATCAACTTTTAGAGAATCTACTACACCATCCAGAAAAGGAAAAGAAGCAAGCACCAGTAGTGAACAAAGACAGAGCAGAGAAATGGATGATGAGGATATTTTGATGAAATTTGAAGCTCTTCTTGCCAAGAGACTTCCTAAGGGAACCAGCAAATACAGAGGTAAGCTCCCTTTGAAATGCTTTTCTTGTAATTGGATAGGACACATTGCTGTAAACTATCCTAATGGTGACAATAAGAACAAACCGGAGAGGTTCAAGAAGTTCAAAGGAGGAAACCAGAGAAATTTTTTTGTAGTAGTTGATGAAGGTGTCACTGATGAGGAGTTAGAAGATGAAGAAAATGAAGATATTGTGTTTGTTGCAGTCAAGGAAGATGTGTCAAACAAGAAGGCTCTTGTCTCCCACTTTGATAAATCCAATGAGTGGATTATTGACAGTGGCTATTCTCACCATATGACTAGTGATCGGAGCAAGTTTCTATCTTTGGAAGAGTATGATGGTCATGTGGTTCGTTTTGGTAATGATGCACCATGTATGGTCAAAGGCAGAGGGTCCATCTCTCTAAATGGAAAGAGCAATGCTGACAATGTGTATTGGGTGGAAGGTCTCAGACACAACCTATTGAGTGTTGCCTAGCTGAATGATAGTGGACTCACTCTGGAATTAAAAAATGGAGTGTGAAAAATCAAAGGAAAGAATGGTGAACTAATGGCCACCGGTATGCAAACCAAAGGTAACCTATTTCAGCTGAATGCAAATCTCAGTACATGTCTTATGGCCAGGTTTGATGATAGCTAGATATGGCATAGGAGACTCTGCCATGTCAACTTTGATAACATTGTGAGGGCCAATAAGATCAAGGTAGTTAGAGGATTGCCGGTGCTGAGGAAACTAGAAAATCCTTTGTGCAGAGAGTGTCAACTAGGGAAAAGGTCTTCCTCAACTTTCAAAGGTAAATCTTTCACTGCAGGCAATTTACTTGATCTTATGCATATTGATTTGTGTGGACCTATGAAAACTATGAGTGTGCAGGGAGATAGGTATTTTATGATTCTTACAGATGATTTCTCAAGAATGATGTGGGTCACAGTCTTGAAGGACAAGTTTGAAGCCTTTGGAAAATTCAAAGCTTTCAAAGCACTGGTAGAAAAGGAAAGTGGTAGAAGAATCAAATGCCTTAGAACTGATCAAGGAGGGGAATTTACTTCCGATGAATTCAACAAATATTGTGAAGAGAACGGCATCAAGAGGCAACTGTCTACCCCCTAGACTCCACAGCAGAATGGCTTAGCAGAGAGGAACAACTGGACTGTGGTTGAAGCGGCTAGAACTATGTTAATCCAAGGAAAGGTTGCTCACACCTTTTGGAGAGAAGCAGTGAGCACTGTAGTCTACACAATGAACTGGGTACTCATCAAAAAGGGTAAGGACAAAACACCTTATGAGAATTGGACAGGTAAGACACCAGTGGTAAGCTAATTCAAAGTGTTTGGTAGTAAATGTTATATCAAGAGGAGTGAACATCAGAGCAAGTTTGATGCTAAATGTGACAAGTGAATATTCCTAGGGTATTCCACAAAGAGAAAAGCTCTCAAATGTTTTAACAATAGGACTCAGAGAATTGTTGAAAGCATCAATGTTAGTTGATGAAACCTCTGAGAAATTTGAGGAAACCGACAGTGAGAAAGTAAGAGATGAATCGATAGTAACCTTCTAGGAACTGGTTACAAAACAACCAAGCACCAGTAACAGTGCTCCTACACTAGCGGATGTTGATGCTGATGAAGATGAGGATGAAGAAGAAAAGCAAGAGGAAACAACTAAGATCATTCCTAGGTATGTAAAGTTGAATCATTATCCAAAGCAGATCATAGGAGACAAAGATGCAGGAATTCTTACAAGAAGAAAGGTCAAAGAAAATTCATGTATGATCTCTGAATTTGATCCTAAATCATTCAAAGAGGCACATAAAGATGAAGACTGGAACAAGGCAATGGAAGAGGAACTTGATCAAATAGAGAAGAATGGTACATGGTCTTTGGTACCCACACTAGAGCATAAAACTGTCATTGGAACCAAATGGGTTTTTAGAAATAAACTAAATGAGGATGGCACAGTGGTAAGGAACAAAGCCAGACTAGTATGTAAAGGATATGCCCAAGAAGAAGGAGAAGACTATGGAGAAACCTTTTAGCTAGTAGCAATATTGGAAGGAGTTCGTATGCTTCTTGCATATGCAACTTTTAAAGGATTCAAGGTATACCAAATGGGTGTAAAATCTACATTCCTAAATGGAATACTTGAAGAGGAGGTGTATATAGAGCAACCAAATGGGTTTACCCTATCAGAAGACAGTGACATGGTGTGTAGGCTACATAAAGCCTTGTATGGACTAAAGCAGGCACCTAGAGCATGGTATGAATGCTTGCACTCCCATCTTGTGAAGATTGGATTTGAAAGAACAAGTGAAGATAGCAATATCTACTTGAAATTAGAAGGAGATCAGATTCTGATTTGTGAAGTATTTGTTGATGACATAATCATTGGTGGAGATTACAAGATGAGTCATGAATTTGTAGATGAGATGAAGAAGGAGTTTGATATGTCACTCATAGGGGAGATTAAGTTCTTCATTGGACTGCAGATTCAGTAAATGAAAGACATAATCTTTATTACTCAGTCCAAGTATGTCAAAGAGGTGTTGAAGACCTTTGGCATGGAAGACAACAAACCGGTTGGTACACCAATGGTGACTGGTTGTAAACTATCAAAAGATGATGACTCAGCATTAGTAAATGAGAAGGAATACCGATCAATGACTGGTAAGTTGCATTATGTAGTGCATAGCAGACCAGACATTGCACATGCAGTGGGTATTACCACTCGGTTTCAGAAAAGCCCAAGAGAATCTCACCTAGTAGCAGTCAAGCAGATTCTTAGATATATGAAGGGAACTATTGACTATGGATTATGGTATCCATACAATGATGATTTCAACCTGAAAGTGTTCACAGATGCTGATTGGGCTGGTAATGTGGATGATTGGAAGAGCACAACCGGTGGTGTATTCTTTCTCGGTGGTAGACTAGTCTCATGGATGAGTAAAAAGTAGAGTTGTATCTCTCAGTCTACAACAGAAGCGGAGTATGTTGCAACTTTTATGAACTGCACCCAGACTGTTTGGATGAAGCATGTATTGAATGGCTTCAAAGTTCCTGTATCTAAACCGGTAAGTATATTTTGTGACAATACAAGTGCAATTAACATTTCCAAGAATCCAGTTTTACATGCTAGAACCAAGTGCTTTGAACTCAAGTATCATTTCTTGAGGGAAAAGGTTCAGAACAAAGAGGTGATATTGGAACATGTTTCCAGTAAGGAGCACTTAGTAGACATATTCACCAAGCCTCTACCGAAGGCTACATTTACCTATTTGAGAGGTGAATTAGGGGTGCTGCCCCTTCAAAAGGTAAACTAAAGGTTTGTGCTCCACATCAGTCAAATCTGACTTTTCTATATCTTTTTAGGATTGATGTGTTGAAGGATGCTACTCCTCAGGGGGAGCAGTATAATGGAACTGGGAAGCTCGTGCCTCCACTTTGGCATTGTTGTCAAAGGGGGAGAAGATGTGAAGAAAAGAAGATATCTGCAGTATTAAGGAGAAGATGTGATGTAGAAAGAGAGATATCTTTGTATATTGCCATCAATGCCAAAGAGGGAGATTGTTGGCATATGTGTAGAGTATGTTGACATGATGATATTATGTTGTCATTGATGTCAATATGTTGAAGACTGAACTAGTAATATGCTGAAGAGTGAATTGGTGATATGTTGAAGAGTGAACTAGTTTATTGAAGTTAAGCAACTGGCAAAGTGAACCGGTATAATGTTGTGAACCAATATATGTGCAAAACGTGAAGCGGTACGTTTGTCCAAGTGAACCAGTCTACGGAATGTTTTCTATCAAGGTTTAATATGGTATGACTATCGGTTGGTAGTACCAGCCTTAGGGTTTCCAGTTGAAGTGCTTCGAGCCTATGTGATTCAACCGATGATATTATGTGATGAGTTAGCATTGTAATAGAGATCAAATCATGTTGCCACATCAGCCTCGTGCACGTGAAGGATCTTGCATGAAGGGGATTGATCCTATCTACCTCAAGAATGTGCAAAGTCTCTGCAAATGGTGGAGAATGCGTGATGGGTTATCGCCTCCATGAAGCGGTGAATAATGAATGATGGAAAATGTCTTGAGATCTGTTCAAGACCGTTGTATTCAAAGGCAAAGTGTTCAATGGTCAGGATTGAACCGACTGAATTGCTTAACCTAAATGTTTAGGTTTTAAGGTTTATGTTACTGACCTATCTGTTTTCTATAAGGTCGATGTTGTGTTTCATGTTGAAGTTGTTGGAAAATGTTGTGTGTGTATCTAAGTGCCGAGATACATGATTCTTGCTAGACCAAATAAGAGAATTGATACCCATAGAGTGTGTGTGCAGAAGGAAGGAACTAAAGTGGATCTGCATTGGCATTGTGTGCTATTACCAGATCATTGTAATACCTATTGATCTCTAACCACTTCAATAGTTGGAAAATCCCTTAATAGGGTAGCTTTAACCAGCTTGCTGTAAATCCTTTAACTGGGTAACTCAAAGCCATTGAGTTCATAAAATCCTCTAACAAGGTAACCTCTAACAAGATTTCACCCTTAACTAGGTATTCTAGCCATCCCTTAACTAGGTGATCCCTAATAGAATCGGTTCCTAATAGAACATGTTGTAACAATTTTTAACCAGACTAGGCTCCTAATAGAGCGGACTTCTAAAGAGTTCAAAAATAGCTTGTGGGTATTCATCCCCACCATGGTTTTTCCTAGTTGGGTTTCCACGTGAAAAATATGTGTGTCATGTGTGATGCCTCTTTCATGTGATGTTTTGTTATTTCCTATTTAGTGGTGAATCATGTTGATCTAGCAAGTTTTTATATTTCTGATGGTAGATTACTTGTTTATGCACAAGGATAAAGTGGAAATGAAGGTTTAGGTTGTGTGGAAAGATAGTTGTTTTTGGTTTATGTCTTTCATAGTTGCATTGTGTTTAATTGGTAGTAATTTGCTTCAGACCGGTGTTAGTGATTGTCGGTCAAGTTCACTATCTGCAATCAAACCGGTTCAGGAAAAGTTATTGTGTCTATACTGATTCACCCCCCCTCTCAGTACCGGTTTGGTACTCATTGTTCATGATTGATTTATCATAGTTCAACTATCAATTTTCATGTGAGCTCACCTGAGTTCCACCTCTTGATCATTCTGTTCCACCTTTTAATCAATGTTTTCCAAATATCTATAAATTGAGCATTCAATCTCCATTTTCAACAATCACGAACTTCAAATATTTGTATCACTTGTAGGTTAGTAGCGCAATATCTGAGAGACATCATACCATAGAGAAGAGAAGAGCAATGGAAGCTATATGTAATCTTGGAATAGGGAGTTTTAATTGATTTTATTTTAATTCCTATTTGCTTGATTGTGTTATTTCATTGTCTTGTTTGCTAGAATTCTTTGATTAGATAGGGGTTCGTGATTTCCCTTTATTTCTAATTGATATAATTTATTAAGATGAATTTTTTATATGACATTTTGGTGAACCAGACGTGAAAAAAGAGCTAATTAACTTTCTTTATTTTCTGTGTGATTTTTTTGCAGATCGCACGGATTTTTCATTTTTTTGTAGGTTGCATGAATTTTGAGATAAGATTTTCCATCACGCAATCGCATAGACAACACTATGTATTCGACCCCTTGGGGTCACGCATTTGCTCTGACAGGGTTATGCAATTGCCCTGTCCAGATCACACAATCCCCCTATCTGGATCATGCATTCGTAGGGAGAATTGCTTTCTAATTTTTTTCTTCCATCTGTTATTTTGTTTGTCTAATTCTATCTAAAATTGAGTTAATCTAGGATCAAATTGCTTCTATTTCATGATTTGATTATAACAGTTTATGACAAGTAAAGTATAGTTCAGGATTTGAGGTGCAAGAAGGATGAAACAACAAAGAAGAGAAGCCAAATGCTATCAAAAGGTTCTCCAGGCAGAAAAATTGATACAAGATTTGGAAGAGCAACTAGCCTTGGATAGATATAATAACTTAGTTATTTCTTATCAAGTTAAATATGATCTAATCAATATTGAATGGATGATTAGAGATTTAGCTAGGGCTTCACAATTGATTTTGCAAGTTTTTGATCGGGTTTAGTTTTCTATTATTTTTAAATTTTTTTGTTGTCTGCCTGTCTGTCACACAATCGACCTGATAGTGCTATGCAATTGATCAGGTATCATCATGCATTCGGTCCGTCAGAATTACGCATTCACTTTGTCAGAATTACGCATTCAATCTGTAAGTATCATGCAATCGCACAAGTAAAGTTACGCATTCGGTTCTGTCAAGTTTTGAGTTTTTGTTTTCTGTTGGTTTGATTTTACTACTAATCTCCTGTTTACAGCCTATGGTAGATTTACATAAAGGATTAGATTAGTATTTTTGCATGCATCACCTAACACTTCGTCTTTTGGTGCTTAAAATCAACAACAGTTAAAATGGACATGCATGGATAATCTCACACTTCATTGTTTGGTGTTTAAAATAAACATGGGCTAAAATTGACATGCATGTATCTCACACATTGTCTTTTGGTGCTTAAAATAAACAAATGGTTAAAATTGACATGTATGCTTTCATATTTTGATTTGATGTTTAAAATGGACATGCACATGCGTATTCAACACCTAAATTTGGGCTATAAAATGAACATGAATCAAGCTACATTAAGATTAAATCATTTTTCTTTTTCTTAAAGGTATTAATTTTTATCGTGTTAAGGGTGGACCTAGTATTGCATTAACTGACTTTCCACCCACCTTCGAGGTCTTGGGAGAAAGGAAGCAGGTGACGATGACATCGAATTATTATTTTATTCTATGTAGTGAGGGGTATCTTTGACTAGGGATTTTATCACCGCACAGAGGTACTTTCAATTGGGATGCATTAGGGATATCATCTCTCCCAGCATTTTCTCGAGTGGGTTTTTCGGGCCACTATATAAATATACTGGTCAAGCGACTAGAGTGTTGAGTGAATTCGACATATGTGGGGGCCTTCCCTACACCGATAAGCTCAACTAAAGTGTTAAGTGGCTTGCTTTGAGAATCCATCGTTGGATTGGGATCCCTCAAAACCTAATACTATGAACCAATTTAGTTACCAAAAATCCTACATTCAGTGATTCCAAGAGTGTGGATCGTACCACATAGATACCCCTCATGTACCTTACATTATGAGACAAAAATCCCTCAGTGATAAGATCTTCAGATCTTCGGGGTAAGAGAGACTGGCATGCCTAAGAAGTGTGTGCCATGGAGTGGAGCCAGTGTTGCCAGACTCTCTATCTATCCATCTTGTTTCAGTATTTTGTTGCTAGGGCCTCATTGAATGGTGTCCACTTTCCAGCCTAAGATTGTATTATGTTCTTTTTTATGTATCATTATGTTAGACCAGTATTGAGTCAGTCCTTTGGGCTATTTTAGGCCCTATCCTACATATCTCTAAATTTTTTGAGATTGTGTGAAAATTGAGTCAGTCCGCTATACATACCTCCAAGCAATTGTTCTCAGATTTGGAAAACTACAAAAACTTGTCATACATACAAAGTTATAGAAAAAAAGTCCATTCTCAAACCAAAAACTCAAAAGCTTAACATACTTGTGACCCTAGGAATTCCTTGCATAATCCTCACTTACGTCCTCATTATCATCCTAAAGTCCTTGCATAGTCCTCATTCAGGTCTTCATTATCATCCATAGTCATTGCATAGTCCCAATTTTGAGTCCGTATTATCATCCTCATATACGTCTGTCTTAGTCCGTCATCATTTGCATAATCATCCTAGAAAGTCATACCTCAAACGTTCAAATCACAATTAGAGGATCAATCAAACTCAACCTCAACTCAAACAAGTTTGTCAAGTTCAACAAATCAAACATTATCGCATCCAGAGAAATGGAGAAAACATCTTACATGTTGTGATCCTAGGTCCAAACCAAACAAGCAAACATCATGGATTGGCATTATACATTTTGCAGGGAAGGTGGACAATTCATCCCTTCCATTCCTATTCCATCGGCATCCATAGAAACCCTAGCTCAACAAATCAAGACTTTGCAACAACAAGTGACAGACATGGCTAGTTCTGACAACCATAGGGGCTGGTTAGAAAACATGATGAAAGAAGTAATGGCCATGAGGGGATCAGTATCAGACCAACCTTCTTCTTCTTGTGAGACCATTCAAATATGCCAACCTTCATTCTTTGACAAAATTGTTCCTACCTTAGTTCAACCAACATTAGGGTCATGTAAACCTTCTTTTTCTTTCAACCCACTATATCAATCATACCAATCACATCAACCCAATATTCAAAATTCATTCAACTAAAATCACACCCCTTTCAACCAAAGTCCAAATCAAAATTCACATCAATCCAACATTCAAACCTCTTTGAACCAAAATCACACCCCTTTCAACCAAAGTCCAAATCAAAATTCACATCAATCCAACATTCAAACCTCTTTCAACCAAAATCACACCCCTTTCAACCAAAGTCTAAATCAAAATTCATTCAACTAAAATCAAACCTCTTTCACCCAAAATCATACTCCTTTCAATCAAAATCAAATCCCTTTCAAATAAATCCCAAATCAACCATATCTATCCACCATTTCATCATCTTCTAAAGTCACACAAGACCAATCCACACCATCTCTATCTAATAACATAACCTCCCAATCGTTATTCATCGTACAAATCCAATCTAACTCAAGTCATGATTCAGAGGATCTCATTCAAAATCTTTCTTCATCAAGCCAAAATATTGGAACATTCCAACAATCTCCCATGTATTTCCAAACTTCTTCCCCGTGTCAAGAGGATGATACAAAATCAGAAGAAATGAGTCCTGAAACAAATAAGGATCAAGAACAACCACTTCCATCCTACCCAATTTTTGATCAAGATCCCACCAACCAAGAATCTTATGATGATCCCCTTGCTCTTTCCTATTCCATTCATAATCAAACCCTTCCATCTCAAGAACAAATTGTCCTTTCAAGTCCCATCCAACATCCACCTCCTAAGCAAGATCGAGATATCCCTTCTATTCTTCATAATAATCCCTTTAAAAACCAAGATCAAATCATACCTTTACCTTCATGTCCTAAACGAGATCCCATTATTTCTCCAAACCATGATTGAGGTCCCTCCATCCCTTCATCTCCGGTCATAGTCCTCCATGTTCTTCACAATATTCCCTCTCAAACAAACTTATCATTTCTCCTAGTGATCCCAATCCCTCTACACAAGTTTTTCATGAACCCCTTATCAATGAAATCACCAATCTAGATCATACTACATAGAGAAACCTATCAACAATTGTACATGAGCCATCATAAAATGTCAAAGTGGTGACAGAAACAAGCATGGCACCAGCTAATGAAATCAACACTCAAATTGTTTCATCATCTTCTTCATGCGCAAGCATAACACTAGCTAATAAGATCAACACCTGGTTGGCTTCATCATCCTCTTCAAATGCATCAATAGAAACAAGCATAATGCCTGCTCATGTCACAACTTCAGAACTAGAATCTATTTTCCTCATATACCCACACTTGAAGGAATGGGGGTAAGAGAATATACCACAACTGGATTGATTTGAAAACAAGCAGGATATAGCAAAAACTGAACATGTACACCAAGCTAAGTCCTTATGTCCTATTCAAAAATATATCTTTATCCGACTTTTCAAACAAAGGCCAATGAACTACCTACACAAATATTATACCTAAAGGTTGGGTTAGTTTAGGTTTTACTTTCTGCATTACATATCATTTTATTCAAAGTATTGCATTGCATACAGTTTCTTTCCAAGCACCATCATATTTAGAAGTCACATTTGCAAAAGTTTATGCATTAGCATATAACAACATGAATAAAATAAGGCAATTGTTTAAGTTTATCATTCGTTTGCATTCAAGAGAATCAAGGTAAATCTCCTTTCTTAGATATTAGGACATGAAGTCTTTGAGATCCTAAGGTCGTTCATTTTCAACATTACCCTGTGATGACGCTTTACTTCTGGTTGGGTAGTGATTTCACTATTTGAGACTTGTTAACCCAAAAACTATCATTTTCTATATCTCAAGCATATTAATAAAATCTCTAATTCATTCTGGACACCTAGTTGATCATATGACTAGTGAAAAATCTAAAATTCTACTTCAGCACCGCTGCAATTGTCACACCCAAGTAGGTTTCATTACTTACAAGTGAAGACAAGAAAAGAAAAAGAAAAAGAGCTATGCCAAATATCCATCTTAAGGCAAAAAAACAATGATATATAACTGAAATATCATGCATGCAAATGCGATAAAAAGCTTGATTATGGCAACATGCAAGTAACTCCATCAAGACTATGAATGCCTATTGGAAATGGAGCAATATTTGAGAAATTATAGTCTATAACCTCGTCGGAGCTCTCAAGGCTTGCTGGCAGCAAGGCTCTATTTGAGATGCTTTTGAAGTTAGGATAATCCATGTAGCTAGTCATAAAGGATGCTAAGGATCTTTAGTGAACACAAAAGTAGGAATTAACTCATTTGCACACACATGGGCAAAAGAAGATCAAATTTTCAAGAATCAATGGGGAAGTTTTCTGCGTCTCTATTTATAAATCCTAGTCACTAAGTGTGTTAATTTGGATGTTCTGAGGGACCTTAGGGATCGATTGATCATTTATCTATTAAATTTTTTGCATCTCCATTTCAATTGGTGTATTACAAATGCTAAAACAAACACAATCGACCTTGTTCGAATAGGGAATGCATCTCCATCATGCATATTGCATTAACATAGGTGATGCCAAAAATTCATTGTCTCCACATGCATTTTGCAAATCATCATGTCATATAGGTCTGCACACTGGGGGTATAACTGAAAAAATCAAAAAATCATATAAAGTTTTGAAAAAATCCTAAAAATCATATAAAGTCCTGAAAAAATCCTAAAAATCATATAAAGTCCTGAAAAAATCCTAAAAAATCATGTAACGTCCTTCGAAAATATTCAAAAACAATGAAAAAATCAAAATTCAAAAACACTGAAAAAAACTCAAAATTCAAAAACAATGAAAAACTCAAAATTCAAAAACATTAAAAACCATAAAATCCCAAAAACATCCATATAATGTCCTGAAAAAATCAACCAAAAACATTCAAATACGATCTTTAAAAAATCATTCAAAAACATTCAAATATCGATCTACATAATCCAAAAACATCAAAAAAGCTCTTGGAAAAGAACTAAAAATCGAAAATCAATCAATCACACAAACTTACAATAAAATGTCTTGTGAGAAACAAATACCCTAGTAGATATCTAGAAAACACTTTGCACAAAGTTAACAAAGGATACGACTATCCAGTCAAACATCTACAATCAACTGATCAAACTGTCTTATCAATCGTATTTTATCCATATCAAGTGATCATTATCTTGTCTTAAATAGAAGAGGATACACTTGAAATCAGACAGGTCAGTCTTAAACGAGGTCCACAACTTTTTGAGATCAAACATTATCAACCATCACATCAAGCAACTGAGAATGAAGGCACAAGGTTAGTATAGCTACTGAATTTTGTCTGGGTCAGTCTTTATATTTTATCATTTGGCGATAGATATCGTTCCTATGCTACTCAAGGATGTCCACAAGTGACTAGAGGAGCTATGATGGGCATTATCTTTTTCTTTGTTTGTTGTTTGTGGTGTGAACCGATGAAATTCTAGGGAAATTGCTCTAGTGGGTGTCTGTGATAGGAGCATTTAGCTATTAGATGCCACACATACCTTGACCCCTAGTGTAATTCCCATAATGGAGGATTCACTCCTTGTCTTCTACGTGTTTGTTTCTACAATGAGATATCTTTACATCTTGGTTCCTTATACCCTAATATGCTAAGCTTCATTGTTCAATAATAAGGCTCGATGATGAATATATATTGCGCAATAAAATAAATGACACAGGTTCGTGATTCATTCAATTTCATTCTCATCTCATTTGTTTCTTGATAGTCTGTTCAATTCCCATCTTCTTTCTAAATCATATTCTTTTCTAACATTATTCTTTCATCAATCTATTCTCTCATATTCTATCTCAATATCATCTTCACATCACCTATCTATATCTGTAATCAACTAACTATTCTTGCATCTCACATTCTTCTTTTTTCGAAAGATCATTCATGTCTTTAATGCACAAACAATCTCTCGAGGGGGCATATTTACACCCTAAGTGTCACCAACGCATACTGGGGCATAAATTTTTTGTTTTGTTTTAAACAACATCGTTCCGACATTGTCTCAAAGAGGGGCAAATGTAGACACCTAAAAATGTCTCATTGATCATGTACTAATTATTCCTCTAATTGATTAAATAATTCTTTAATTCTTTAATTAAGTTAATTAATCTTATTCTTCTAATTTCATATTTCCTCATCATCTTACTAATTATTCTATTTCATATTTCTATCATCATTTAATCATTTTAACCATTTCCTAAATATTAATTAAATATTTATTATTTAATTAATTATGATTAATTCCCCAATTTAAATAATCTTTATTATTTAAAAAAATTAATTCTCAATTTCTATCTCCAATAATTTAATCATTCAACCCTTTTCTAAATATTAATTAAATTTTTATTATTTAATTAAAGTCCATTCCTAAATAATTAAATAGTTTCTTTAAATTATTTAATTAACTAATTCTTTGATTTCCAAATCCCCAAATTCTAGTTCCATTTAATTTCATAATTCTTCTAATTTCTTCTAAATTCAAATACATGTGCATGATTTCAAAAACCAAATTGAAAATCAAAGTCAAGTTCTAAATATATTCAAATAATAAATTGAATTAAAATAAATTCAACTATTTGAATAAATAGCATGCAAAGATTAAATTGAAAATCTAAATCTAAATGCAAGCACGTGCTAAATTAATTAATTAAATCAATCAATTAATTAAATCATTTATCTCTCCAATCTCTATTTCCATCTTTTAGTTAGCTTTTTCTAAATTAAGCTTTCTTTGTCATCTTCTTAATTTCCTCCAATCATTCTTTTTCTTCCTTTAGACAGCTTTTTCTCAATCAGTTGACTCAATTAATCTATTCAATCTATTGAGTTTCACTCCTAAAATTGGTAATTCAACTATCAATTTTCATGTGAGCTCACCTGAGTTCCACCTCTTGATCATTTTGTTCCACCTTTCAATCAATCTTCTCCAAAAATCTATAAATTGAGCATTCAATCTCCATTTTCAACAATCGCAAACTTTGAATCTTTGTGTCACTTGCAAGTTACCAGTGTAATATCTGAGACCCATCATACCACAGAGAAGATAAGAGCAATGGAAGCTATATGCAATCTTGGAATAGGGAGTTTTAATTGATTTCATTTTAATTCCTATTTGCTTGATTGTGTTATTTCACTATCTTGTTTGTTAGAATTCTTTGATTAGATAGGGATTCGTGATTTCCCTTTATTTCTAATTGATATATTTTATTAAGATGAATTTTACATATGACAGAGACAACAACATAAACTATTGTTCTCTTTCCTTTCTTCCTCTTCCCTTCACCAGCAGATGATTTGGCTTTGAGTTTTGGAAAGATTGTAGGCTTCAGAGGACTGGCAGAGGGTGTAGAGCTCCTTGTTTTCTCTAGCTTGCGAGAAGAGACTTCCGGTTTATCCTTCTTCCCCTTGATAGGCTCCTTTGTAGATAGTATGTTCCTTTTCCTTTCTTCCCAGACAACCTCCTTGGTGATCCCAATTCTCTTTGCATATGCCTCCACTTCCTTCTTAACTTCAAGACCAACTCCGGCTTCTCGAATTGACTATGCAATTTCAAGCTCTTCTTAACATAAGTCCCAAATCTCTCATCAGAGGTGTCCACAAACTTTCTTAACAAATGTAGAGCATATAGCTCAAGAATTTCCTCTTCAACTTCATACCCCATGGGCATGATCCAAGATTTTCTAGTTTCCACTACCTCCATTAGGCATTGATCAGTATCCACCATGAAGAAAATTGTGTCTTGATACTTCTCAACTATAGACTTTGGGATTCTCTCCCTTTCCTACATTGTACTCTAAATTTTTTTGAAGTATCCCCAAAGAGTGGCCTTCCAAACCTTAATGTCACCAACCTTGTATAGTATTTCTTTGATCTCCTCATCCATAGGTCTTTCATATGCCCATTGGACTTGACCAACTTCCAAAACTTCATTCATCAAGTAGAGGAACAATCACATGATCAAAGTTCTGTATTTGAATGGATGTTTCTTATCTTGTTTGATCTTGGCCAAGTTCTTCATAAGCTCACTTCGGAGCAACTCACATAGGTCATACTTTTTGTTCTCCCAGATCATCTCATAAGCTGCATATATGGCGATGTGGGATATAGAATTTTCTTGGCTAGATTGTAGATCTTATACCCAATCACCATGGAAATAAATCTGACATCATACTCCATAATTTCGTTGATTATCATGGCTCTTTTGTTGATTTTCTATCTAGTTACATCTGTGGCAATTTGATTCTTCATGGATTTCAATGAGGGTAGATCACTGGTTGAACACAAACTAATTATGACCTTAATGACATTTTTAGTGATCTTGAATGGCTTATCCAACCACATAAACTCATCGTGCATCCTGCTGAGCACATACCGGACCCACTCGTTTTAATTTAACATCAAAAATTTGATGAGCTGCACAAAATCCTTTTCTTCCAACACTTTGAATTCTAGTTTTAGCCTAGAATTCTCATCAATCAACTACTTGTTGTAGATATTCAAAAAATGAGAGCTTCCCAACTCCTCAAGGTTGCAATGAGTGTAAACCCTAATATCCTTGATATGTAGAACACCGTATGGAACCGATGAAAATGCGCTTTTCGGATCATCTTCAACAGAAATAAATGGGTGTTTCTTAAAATTTGGTTGATCTCTCTTAGTAATATCTACATCTATGGGAGTCACCATACCAGAAGTAGCCATTTCAAAATTTTCAAACTTTGAAAAGTTTCACCGATAAATACCTCAACTGCCGGATTAGGTTTTCGCTTGGGAAATATCTTTCACACTTTGATCTTCCTTGAAAATATTCTTCCAGAGCACTTTAGACCTCTTTTATTTGAGTGGAGAGTGATAAATGAAAGATTTAAGTCACCTTTTATCATCCGTATACCTAACTTTTTGGTATAATAAATGTACTTTATACTAATTCTTTCAAATACCATGCATACATAGACAGTCTCTTAGGAATTCTTTTGCGGATCTCCAATTCAAATCAAAATCTTTTGGAACTCCTTCCAAAAGATCTGCAATATTAGAATAAAACTACTAACAATATACCAATCTTCTGGCATCACTATTGGTAGGGAAGAAAAGGATTCGCATGAAAACTCCCCTTAAGTCAGAGTCCTCAATCTAATTCCCAGGGGAATTTTCAACACCAGAATCGGGTGTGGACCTGTTTCTAGCATTTGAATCACTCTTCTTCACCCATGTCTTCTTTATCTGATCGTTGATCTCATCCATAGTCATTTTTCCTTTTCCCTTATCATCTTTCTACACATTCTTGCTATTGTTTGTCGGACCCTTCCTATTCACATTCTTGCTTCTATAGAATCTTGCAATGTGAATGGATTTCTTGCAATTGTAGCACACAACATTTCCTTGTCGAGGCCTAAAATTCCATTGACTAGCCATATGACCAAATTTATTGCAAACAAAATAGTTACCATTGAACTTATGAGCATCAGTTTTCCTTACCAAAGACCTTTTAGCTTTTTTCTTTTGATGTTGTCACTTACGATTGCTTTGACTCGATCTAGAGCTTTCACCTTTCTCAAATCCAAGTCCTCGCTTGTCATCTTCACTCTTTTGACTTTGCAGCAGCACATCAAGCTTATCGGAGCTAATCTTGAACTTTTACTTGTACTCATTTGCAGTAGCAAGTTCAACCCTAAGAATGATAATTTTCCTTTCAAGATCGTCCTCATTGTTCTTGGATTGTAGAAATTCAAGCTTCAAATGATCATTCTCACAATTAATTCTACAACATTCATCAAATTTATCTTTCAAGGATTGATTCAGACTCTCTTCATTCTTCTTTCTTCCTTCAATCTCCTTTGTCAACCTCATTACTATAGATTCCATCTCATTCTTTTGGACTGCATTGCCTCTAGTAAGTTTCTCACACTGTTTTGTCTTTTCCTTCAAGGTTTCATCATCTATTCTTTGGCTTTCTTTCTCCTTTCTCTTCTTCATAGACTTGTTCAGCTAATATTTTAGTGACTGAATGAAATTCTCAGCATCCTTCAAATATCCTTTCAATTCTTAAACTTCTACTTTGGATTGATCAAGATCCTCAAGTACCACAATAAGATGATGTTGAAGACTAACGGAATCCATTGTTTCACCTTCCTGGATCCTACTCAAGCTGTTAATCTTCTTCCAAGGGACTAGGCTCTGATACCAATTGTTTGAATCAAGGAACACTGAGAGGGGGGTGAATCAATGTTTTGCAATTTTTAATCTTATTAACTTTCTCTTTCAACCACTTAATGCAAATGAACAAAGAAAAGATGCAGAAACACAAAGAAATCAACAACAACACCATAACACCAAGATTTAATATGTGGGAAACCCGGTCAAGGTAAAAACAATGGTGGGGATGAGACCCACAAAATGAGTGCACTCAAATATAAAGATTACAAGGGGATGCACATACATTCAATCACACTGTCTAAAGCTTACAACTCAAAATGAGAAGGGCTACAACCTTGAGAAGACTCACTGTCTCACAATGATTTTTACATAAGATAATTAGAATGTCTGAACTGAAAAACAACATCTACAAATGCAAAAGTACAGTTCTAGTTAAGCACAAAACACTTTATCTAGCAATGCTTTGTTCCATTGTTCTTCAATATTCCAGAGCACAAATCCTTCACTTGTGCATGTGAAATTGTACACAATCGTTCACAGAAAATTTCCGCACATCCATCGATATCCAAAATGATCATATCCATTAAGCTTATATGAAATTAGGTCTTCTACATGTTAGCTTCAAGAACACTATACAAATAATGAAACAGGCATACATAGTTGGGTTAATGTGAACTCCAATGCATATGCGAACCAAAAAGAATCATCCACATGCCTCCCAAATATCAGATAAACATCCTCGATCACAAAAGAAATCACCAAAATTACTACATCCATTTCACACAATGATCAACTATCCAAGTTGGCTATACCACATTGTTCAACCCAAAAACCTGTAAATGAGATCTTGTAACTCACACGATAATCATCACCAAAGGCTAGGATTCTAGAATAAGGTACTCCATACATATAACTATCTTCTTCTATCTCCACAACACAAAATATTCAACATAAATGAAATGCCAACCAAAATACTACACTTTGCCGGATGCTCTACTCTATCTCATTGGACTTAACCAAATCTTCATTCTAACTTCCTGTAGGATCAGATCACAAACTGTAGATGGAATAACAGACTCAAGTTTCCATAAATGACAACACCGGATGACCTGTGTAGTGTCTCTTTCCAACACACCATCACCATCACCATCACCATCACCATCACCATCACCATCACCATCACCATCACCATCGCCATCGCCATCGCCATCGCCATCGCCACCACCACCACCACCACCATCATCATCATCCTATAGAAGAAAAATATTATTTGAAGGAGAACTAGGAAGAAAGAGATGAAGAGACTCGTCATGGAGAATCTTTCAAATTGAAAGACTCATCAAAATAAAAATTTGAATGAAAATGTACCTCTCAAGAGGTAGGATCAAACATAGAATAATCCTTCACATCTTCACAATATCCAACAAAGATGAACCACTGACTTCCCTTCTCCATTACCTTTTTCTTACCATCTCCAATGAATTTCCATGCATCACTACTAAATAATCTTTAAAAAAACACTTGAGACTTGACATGAGAGAAATCCTCCATAGGAATCATATTACATACTACCTTCTGATTCATATGGTTCTAAATATAGTTTACACAATTGATAGCCTCTTGCCAAAATGGTGGAGCCATGGACTTAAACTGAATCATACAATTGGTCATATCACTTAAGGTTCTATTTGTGTCTCCATACCATTTTGTTAATATTGAGCATGAAAAAATTCCTAGAATGCCTCATTGACATAATCCCTTTTGTTATTTGTGTGAATATTTTGAAACAATTTTCTAATTGCTTCTCTACAAGTGCAAAGAAGGTCATAAAATATCAAAGAAACTCATCCTTTTATTTTCAAAAGTACACCCATGTGCGCCTATAAATGCCATCAGTTAAAGTAAGAACATACATTGCCCCTAAAAATAAAGGAGTGGGGAATATCATAAGGTCACTATGCACCAACTAAAGAAGAGTTGAAGTTTATATGGCCAAACCTAAGAAAATGGATTCCTATGATATATGCCAAGAACACAACCCTCGCAAACTCCATTTGAACAAGAGATTTGAGGTAGAAAAATCACCAAATTCTATGTGCTCATCTACTAAAGATATATATAATTCAAGTGCCCAAACTATTCATTCCAAAGCTTGCTAGAAGAATATGGAAGCGCAATAAGGGATGATTTTGATGAAGACTCAAATCCATCAAACCTATAAAAATGGGTTTCATGATCAACTATGCATGTACAAATGACCTTCTTAGGATTCTACATCTCTTTAACTCACATAAATATGAGAGAACTCAAGAAGCCTTCCACCAACATGACTATGAATCTAATAGATAAAAATTAGATTCTATGATATATTAGAAACATGAAGAGCAACATCAATGCTACCACTTGGCATCTGAAATAGGCTTGTCACCAAAATTGGAATCTTTCAAGAGTTCCCAACAACAATATGTGAAGTAGGACTATCATAAAGAGAATCAAGAAGATCTATAGTATGAGTCATGTGAAGAGAAGCATAGGAATCAAGAGTACAATTAGAAATTATAGAGGACAAAGATGTAGCTAAGAGAGATTTCCCTTTTCCCAAGGAAAAAGACTTAGCCATTGAAATATTATACTTCCTTATAGCTTCCTCCAATGTTGCTACCCTCACAAAACAATGTGCATCACTATGCCCAGATTTTTTCATAAAAGGGACAATTGTCTTTCTTCCTCTTGGATTTAGAAGATGACTCTCCTAAGTTACAAGGAGGACAAAAATGATTATTAGCCTTCTAATTAATCTTCACCTACCTAAAGACAAATCTCTCTTACTAGCTTGGAGTGATGCTTACTACCTAAAGACAAATCTCTCTTGGGATTCTTCCTATTATTACTCTTGCCTATAGAAGATTGAGTCCTCAAAGCATTACTCTTAGGAAGAAAATCAATCTGAATCAACTTGGCTTGCTCCCTAGTCAATTGATCACAAAACTCCTAAAAGGTAGGCATCTTATGATCTTCCCCCATAACATCCATAGTAGAATACAAAGTAGATGTAAACACTTCAAAATAACCTCTAAGATTTGACAGTGCCAAGAAAATACACTACTTTCCTTCTTGGGTATGAACATGTCCTTTTAACTACAAAAAAACAAACTTGAACTATGCAAGGAAATCTCTAATAGTGGGAAAGACATCTAGAGAGAGAGAAGTGAGATCAGCTTTAAATTACAATATCTGAATTGATTGACCTTACCATCCAACTCTACAAGCCTATCCCACACCTCTTTAGGTGTTGTACACTCAGCAATGTGAAACAACAAATTATCTGACATGGGAATATTATTGATTCCTTTCATCTCATCTATATTGTTTCCATGAACAAACTACTTAAATGCAATAGTGAATTTAGGTTTCTAATCATCCAATAGATGTGAAACACCCCAAGATTGAAACATTTGTGACATCTTGAGCTTCCATGTGTGATAGTTGTGTTGAGTGAACAATTTGATCCCTAGGTCTAACACAATATACAAGGGCACCTAAAGGACCAATATGAAATATACACCCCCCCAGAATAGATACAAACTAATTTTACAATTCCTAAACACAAAATTTTCCAAGAGAAGCAATATAATATACTTGCAACTTCAAGCTATTAAAACTATAATAAAATAGATTTTTATGTTTTGTCGAACCAGTGGTCCGCTGATAACTTATTTGCTAAAAATGGACTCTTATTTGCAAAATTTGTTCAGGTTTGAAAAAATTTCCTATTTTAGATACTTCTTGAATCCACAATAGCTCTTGGTCCCAACATATGACTAGTAAGAGAAATTTAGTGGAAAAAAATAAGCTTGTTAGGGATAAGAATCAATAGCTATGTTCTGTTCCCACAACACATTTGCTCCAAATCAGCCACCAAGAGATAAGTCACTACAAGCACCAAGTTTCTGCCAACCACTTACATTCCCAGCCGCATGATAATATTGGTAAGGATGGGGAAAAATTATCCATGATAATATGGAATATACTAGAATGAATCTTATATCAAAAAGAAAATATAGAAATAAAACAAACTTAGAAACAAGTGCAAAACATAAACTATGAGGTTAAAAAAGAAGGCTAGCTATAGTGACTAAAATAGATGATATAAATAAAAACACCAAATTTGAAAATGAGGATATATCAACAAGGTGCAAAGATGAAAAATAAAAATTAGATTTTAAACTAACTATAAGATATTAAAATAGAAATATAAATTTGAAATTCTAAAGAATTTAATCTATAGGAAATTTGGTTCTAAAATATCCATAAAGGTTTACTATATGTAAAGGAACATTATATTTACTTAGGCTTAATCTAGTATAGTCTAATAAGATGCAAACACTTAATTTAAAACTAACGTGCATTGATAAATGTGAGTTTGGGGTGTGTTTAAAATCAAAAATTAATTGCTAAATTATAAAATATAAATACGATGGAGAGGGCTAGGTAGCTCTATGGTTGAAGAATGAGTGCTAGTTCATGAAGATTATAAACATGACTCCTTTTGAGCTCATAAAAGATAACTCTCTATTAGTAAAATCTCTCAAATTTTTCTTCATATATATGCTTTTTCCCAAGAAAATTTTGTAGGTATACATATATTATTCAATTATGAAATCATCCTCTATGCATGAATTTGGCCTTGCATATTAGTATGCAATTTTTCTTTATATCTTGTTCAAGTCGTATTTTTCTTCTTTTCTCATTCATGATATTTGGAGACTACATGTATTTAAAAATACGTGTAAATAATTATTATTTTCACAAAGGGGGTATGTGAAAATTCAATATAAAAGTATATCCATAAATTCAAGGATGGTAGGTGGACACTATAATAATATATGCAAGTAGATCGCTCTTTTTATTACATCAAGCTAAAATATTTTTCTACTAATTGCATTTTGAATGTTATTCGAAGAGGAAGTTTGAATGTTAGAGGATATGGGAGATATGCAAATGAATGTCTTTAAATAAAAACACATAGCATCAAATAATGTAAATGTGCATTTAGTCAACTCACATGTATAATAGAAGAGACAAGTATTGACCGCATTTTAATTTGATTTTTTTCAAGATTAAAACCACTCTCATGAAATCAACTTTGTGATTTTGAAAATGACCTTTGGTAACCAAATGATTATGGTTGTATTAAAGATGAACATCTATATATGTATGAATCATAAATGAAAGTCATATAAGAAAATTTACATAAATAAATAAGATAATATGTAAACAAATATATAGAAATTTGTATAAATAGATAAGATAGAAATAAAATATAAACAGACCAACCATTACATAAAACGTAAACATTCCCTAAATTAAAAAATATTCTGTCATTACATCATTAATTGAATGTTTACGAAATTACTACCTAAAGAGGCATATAAAATAAAACAAGACTACGGTCTGCATACAAGGACAACTTGTATAGACAAATATGAGATTTGTGACCTTGGGAAGTTTCCCATAACGAGTGACGGAAAAGACGACCTCAACCCCCCAAAAAAGATAACACTGTTACTTACAGTAAAACAACTTCGAAAAGAATATGATTATACATTTTATTTGACGTGATATAAATACTCAAAACCCGTCACTAACACTTAACATTATATTTGAAACATCTGGGCCGAAGCAGTGGTCATTTCAACCGTCCAGCGTGCTCCTAACCCGAAACTCGAAACGAATCTCTGGCCAACAAGACCTCTGAAGATTTGTCAGTCAACAAGATGCTTCTTCATCTGGTGAACAAGTAAACTGTAGTTGTTGAACGAGAAACCTCCTTCCTTCACCGTATCTCTACTGGTTCTCATTAATTTGGTGACTTGCTCCCTTATCTCTGGACCATCTTCTCCTACAAGTAATCTGTCAACGGCTTTAGTAATCTCCCCCTTCTCTATTATTCCATCCTTATTCGATTCCAAAGACAGTCCAACCTTCCAGACATCCACAATATATGTGCGGTTAAGAAACTGATCTGCGAAATAAGGCGAGCAGAGCATGGGCACACCCATGGTGATGCTCTCCTGTACGGAGTTCCATCCACAGTGAGTCACAAAGCAAGCTATGGAAGGATGAGATAATACCTCTTAACTGTGGTGCCCACAAAACTATGCAGCTCCTGTCTGTCACACGTTCTAGAAATCCTGGCTCAAAAATGGGTTCGCTGCCTTCCATCAGATCTGGACGAACAACCCAGAGAAATGGTCTTTGCGTGGCCTCCAAACCCGCTGCGAACTCCTCCACTTGTCTTTCGCTCCATACTGCCAGACTGCCAAAGGATACGTAGATCACAGATTGGGCGGGCTGTTTGTCTTACCATTCTACACATTCCACATCGTCTGCCCAGAAGCTTGGGAGGGCTTTGCTTGTCCTCCGCTTATCGCCATCGAGAAATTCATCTGGAATCAAAGGACCGATTGGGTATACCCTCACTTCTCTGGATAACTCTTCAACCACTGGAGCCTCAAGCTCATAAAAGGAATTGCTGAGAACCCACTTGATCGGCTTTATATCTTCTCCCATTCGGATGCTTCGCTTAAACATGTACTCCCCGCTGTACAACCATGGAAGATCTCCAGAACGCAGAGGCGCTATTGAGGGAATATCCTTCATTTTCTTCGCTTCTTTTGGAGCTCCTGCAATAACAAGGAACACAAACCAGTCTCACTACAATCAAAAGGAAAAAGATAAAAAGACAAAGGAGGGTTGGTTCTGTCTTACCATCTGGACCAAGGATCCCAAGAGAGACGAGACTGGGACCAAAGTAGCGGATGGCACAGTTGGCGACAAGCGATGTATGGAAACCAACGAGAGGAATCTGATAGAGATCGGCCACCGCCTTCAACCCGGAACATGTCCACACATCTGCTATTATACCGGTGACCTTGTTCTCTTCTTCTCTCATGTTTATCTCCTCAATAATCCTCTCAATGACGGAAGGTGTCATGCTGTTTTCCAATGCCTGCAATAGATTTGGAAAGTTGTTTCGCTTGTCATCCGGCGGCAATCCATCAGGAATGGATATCATTCGGATGCTGTCGCAGTTATTATAGTTAGTGTTTCTAATCTTGGCTTGCATAATTCGGTTGTGGTTGAAATCAGTGTTGAGGAAGGTAACGAGGAAACCATCAGAGACGAGCTTCCAGGCGAGCTGCATCATGGGATTAATGTGGCCTTGGGCAGGAATGGGAATCAGAAGACCATGTGCTACGCTTTGCCCACCCATATTCAGATTTTCAAGCCACCCGATTCCTTTAACATAAAATGGGATGATCACCCAAAGAGCTTGCTTTCAGCTTATTGCCTGGTCTTCCCGGAAAGTGGCGTTCATTCCATAGCTTTAGCCCCACATTTACAGTTCGGTAGAATATTATATTAATTTTATTGATTAGCAATGATTTTTATAAATATTTATTCAAATGGACAAGGACTTACACTAATTACAAAACATTTGTTTAGCATACATCTGTTTGAAGACTTTTATGACTTCTAAGTCCTAAACACTTGGCATGTCCAAAATAAATTCGTGAGGATTGATTTATAAAAAAATTATGAGGCTAAATCAATGGCTCATAACGAGATGCTTAATCAGTGAACACAAAATTAAGAGAGAAAAGTTTTATATAAAAAATATGCCATGGCTGTAGCTATTCTGGCTCCAAAACGGCATGCCATGCCATGATGCGGCTCCCCAAAATCGCATGCCCTTTCATGCCATACAACCCCATACAACATGTTCCGGGACCCACCATCGGGCTTCTGACATGGAGGCATGTTGCCGTTTGCGGTTGATGGAAAACATTTGCACGCGGCTAATATTTGTCGGCCACTCTCCCGATCATGCCTCACGGGCACAGCTACAGTTTGTAGCCACGGGTGTCCAAAAATTTGAATTTCAATTTTAAAACTTCTCTCCTGCTCCCGCCCAAACATAATTTCAAACATATTTGTTTTGAATTCTACCGCTATTGAATTCTATTTTCATTTTCTGATGCTGCAATTTCATTTCCATTTTTTGATGCTAGGTTTGGATGTCACAGCCGGACTGGGGTTAAGAGGTTTTTCTTGCTAGTGCTAGTCGTTGTCGTCATGGGAAGCATGGAGATGAAGGGTTCGTCTTATAGAAGCGGTGCTCTCGACGTTTTGTCTCAGATCTATAAGGAGCCACCTTATTTTCCTAGCGTGGATGGAGCAAAGACTTTTCTGGGAGATTTCTGGCATTATTCTTTCATGCTGATATGCATTTTGGCAACTTCAGTTGAGGCATTGAATGACATAGGTTTGAGTTATATATTAATGAAATCTATTAGTCTATATTGTAGTTGTTAATAACAGTGATGATTTTTGCAGATATTTATGTTGCCCATGGTCAAATCAGTTTGCATGGGAAAGATTTCAATGGCAAACCAATCTTAGGAGATAAGGTATTGATATAAAATACCCATAACATATTTTTTCCTCTGACTGCATATTCAGTGTTTTATTTCTTTTATCAATGATGCACAAGCATGAATTGTTGTTTCTTTATCTGTAACAGCTTGGAGAAGCCAAAAGAAAGAAAGAAATCGGATTTTTTCCAGAAGGGTATGGGTACAAAACCAAAAGTATTAAAGAAGGGAGAGCAGAAATTTGGATTCATCAATTTGATTATCATGATCCTACCACCCATCCAGTTGCTCCGTCTCCATGATAAACATAAAATTGGGTTTATTGTTCAAAGTTTGCATTGCAATATTTGAAGGATGTATGGACAGAAAGTAGTGTGTGAATGTTATTTTTGAGCATCTGATTATCATAACATTATCTAAGCACATAATGCATGGATTGCTAGGTCTGTAAATGCTTGATATTTTATCTTTTCTTAAGTACGAACGACCTAGTGTAAAGAAAATTTTTGTCTTGTTTTTTTGTTGTAGCTAGGTATGATTAAAACGATGTCTAGAGTTATAGAAGAATAATTTCCCTTGGTTCTTTCATAGTCTTTGTCATGCTTCTCTAGTGGTGTTTTTGAATTTGAAATATTGACATCAATGTTGTTGTAGATATAGAGTTTATTTTGTGAGGTTTTTTCTATCATAGAGTTTGATCAAACATCAGTGGAAAAAGTTTGTACTCTCATACCTAGAGACATTTCATGTTAATCAATGTCACATTCTTTGAATAAGAAAAGTTTTGTCTATATTTTAATGTGACTCTTGGGTGCTATGAATGTGAAGTGATTGTATTTTATAAAATGTGTGAATGAATCGCACTTCATAATCTATGAATGAATCGCACTTCATAATCTACCAGTGTATGAAGAAAATAGATAACATATTTTCCCCTTTACATTTCAGAGATATTTCAGTCTATTATTATTATTGTAGACTACGAAAAAAATTTGTCTTCAATTTTTTTTTCATTTTTTTTCTTCGTATTGCTTTATGAAATTCACAGTCACGTTTGCTTTAAAAAATTTACAGTCACAATGGTTAGTGCAGATAATGGATGAGGCATATGTAGCATATGCTCAAGTTTTACCTGCAGCCTTATCAGTATGGCTTTGAAGCCCCCAAAATTACAGTTTAGTTTTTTGAAGCGAAAAATTATTAATAATTACAATTTATTATTATTGGTTCACGGACTGCGTGGCCACCATTTCCTTTTGCCCTGCGAAACATCGAATTCAACTAACATAGCATGTTAGTAGCTTTCACTGATTGATGGGCTGTTTGGCCGCCATTTTCTTTTGCCCTGCGAAACCTGTGAATTCGACTAACATGGTGTGTTAGTCACTTTCGCTGATTCACGGGCTGCATGACCACCATTTTTTTCCCTTGCGAAATAGCGAATTTGACTAACATGGCGTGCTAGTCACTTTCACTGATTCGCAGACTGTGTGGCCACCATTTCCTTTTGCCTCGCAAAACATCCTAGTCTAATCTGTCGGGCCCACCATCCTTTCGCTGCTTCGCGAAAGATAAACTCCACGCTATTTCGCCCACCGAAATAATGCAGACCGTTGGATCCTTTTCAAGATGCACCTTCTTTACTTTCCACGTCATCCTTCATCGAGGAAGCCTACGTCGATAAGATCGAAAGAACCCAAAAGTGACTAACACGCTATGTTAATCAAATTCGTAGTTTCGCGGTGCAAAAGGAAATGGCGGCCATGTAGTCTGCGAATCAGCGAAAGTGACTAACATGCTATGTTAGTCAAATTTGCTGTTTCGTAAGGCAAAAGGAAATGGTGGCCACACAGTCCGCGAATCAGTGAAAGTGACTAACACACCATGTTAGTCTAATTCACTATTTCACGAGGCAAAAGGAAATGGCAACCACGTAGCCCGCGAATTAGCGAAAGCCCTTTATTATCATCAGGATAACATACACTATCGACAATGAGGAAAAAATGTCATCCCAATACCCGATGGGGCTATCGGTGGAGTTCTTGCCGATAACCGATGGAGTCATGTCTTCATAGCAGTGACATCGGGTTATCCAGAGGTCCCAATTTATGTTACCTCGATACTCGATGCA
This sequence comes from Cryptomeria japonica, assembly GCF_030272615.1. Lineage (NCBI taxonomy): Eukaryota > Viridiplantae > Streptophyta > Pinopsida > Cupressales > Cupressaceae > Cryptomeria > Cryptomeria japonica. The sequence goes on along the minus strand of NC_081414.1, from coordinate 284,621,652 downwards.
TTAAATGGAGAAGGGGACTCTATCAGAGAGACTCTCTCTGATAAAGTGATATCAAGCAAGAAGGGGAGTCAGACTCATTGGGATAACATACATTGTCAGGGAGATGCGTTTTGAGTTATCCAGATGCCCAATGAGGAAGATGAGCTCGGCACAAATGAAGTGACTACATCGGGGAAGCCTACACTGATAAGACCAAAACAACCCAAAAGTGACTAACATGCCATGTTAGTCGAATTCGCTATTTCACGAGGAAAAATAAATGATGGCCATGTAGCCCGTCAATCAGCGAAAGCAACTAACACGCCATGTTAGTCGAATTCACAGGTTTCGCAGGGCAAAAGAAAATGGTGGCCACACACCGCATGGATTAGTGAAAGCTACTAACACGCTATGTTAGTCGAATTTGTTATTTCGCGAGGCAAAAGGAAATGATGACCAATCAGTCCGCAAATCAGCGAAAGCGTCATTAGTCGAATCTTCCATCAACACGATATGTGCCTAAACAATGTTCCATGAATCCTCTCTCTTTCATTCTTTCTCTCTTAACTCTCTCCCCCTCTCTCTGCCTCTATCTCTATATCTCACTCTCCTCCTCTATCAAGCATATCTCTCTCCCATTCTTTCTCTCTTAAGTCTCTCCCTCTCATCCTCTGTCTATCTCACTCTCACCTTCTCTTAGGTGTATCTCTCTCTTACTCTCTCCCTCTCTCCTCCCCCTCCCTCTCTCCCTTTCTCATTACCTCCCTTTCTCACTCTCTCCCCCTCTTCACACCTCTCTCTCTCTAGTCTCTTGTACTCTCCTTCCATCCCTTGCTCTCTCTCTCTCTCTCTCTCTCTCTCTTGACCCCTTAAGACACCATTTGGTGTCATTATGGGTCGTATGGTGTTCTATATAGGTCATATAGTGTTCTATGACCCCTTAGGACACTATTTAGTGTCATTATGGGTTGTATAGTGTGCTAAGGGGTCATGTGGTGTCCTATGACCCCTTAGGACTCCATATGACATCTTATGTGTCGTTACGAGTCATATGGTGTCCTATGACCCCGTAGGACACATGCATGGATCCCTAGGATACCATATGAGCCCTAAGAATATGATATGACCCTAGAGAGGGAGAGATGGGGAGGAGAGGGAGGGAATGGGGGAGAGACACACCTAAGAGAGGAGGAGAGTGAGATAGAGAGATAGAGACTGAGAGGGAGAGACAAGAGATAAATGAGAGTAAGAGATGGAGAGAGAGAGAGGGGGAGACAGAGATAGAGAAAGGGAAAGGGAGGGGGAGAGAGAGATGGAGAGAGAGAGAGAGAGAGAGAGGGAAATAGAATGAAATAGAGGGAGAGATAGAGATAGATAGTGACACAGAGAAGGGGACTCAAAGAGAGAGAGAGAGAGAGAGAGAGAGAGAGTGGGGGAGATATAGAGAGATCTATAAGGTGGATAGAGAGATTGGGAGAGAAAGAGAGACCGAAGAGATGGAGGGAGCGAAGGTGAGAGAGAGACAACAAGAGAGGGTCATTGAGTATCAAGGTAACATAAATTAGGACCTCTCGATAACCTGATGTCACCGTTATGAAGACATCACTCCATCGGTTATCGGAAAGAGCTCCATCGATAGCCCCATCGAGTATCGGGATGACATTTTTTCCTCATTTCTGATAGTGTATGTTATCCTGATGACTAACACGTGTGTTATTCGCGCGTTTTACACTGTCAATTTTGAAGTTAATGGTTGCAATTGACTAACCTATCACTAACACATTGTACGACAGGTCTGTTTTGGAGATATAATAGCTACAGCCTTCATTTTGCCCCACAAAATGGCGAATTCGACTAACATTGTGTGTTAGTCACTTTTACTGAGTCAGACTGATTTGGACTACTTCGTTTGTGCTGAGCTCATCTTCCTCATCGGACATCGGGATAACTCAAAATGCATCTCCCCGACAATGTATGTTATCTCAATGAGTCCGACTCCCCTTCTTGCTTGGTATCACTTTATCGAAGAGAGTCTCTTTGATAGAGTTGCCTTCTCCATTTAGTGCATTGAGTATCGGGTTAACATAAATTGGGACCTCCCGATAACCCGATGTCACCGCTATGAAGACATCACTCCATTAGTTATCAGAAAGAGCTCCATCGATAGCCCTGTCGGGTATCAGGATGACATTTTTTCCTCCTTTTCAATAGTGTATGTTATCCCGATGACTAAAACGCGTGTTAGTCATGCATTTTACATCATTGATTTTGAAGATTGACTAACCTGTCACTAACACAATGTACGACAGGTCTGTTTTGGAGATAGAATAGCTGCGGCCTTCCTTTTGCCGCACAAAATGGTGAATTCGACTAACATCGCATGTTAGTCACTTTCGCTGAGCCAGACTGATTTGGACTACTTCGTTTGTGTCGAGCTCATCTTCCTCATCGGGCATCGGGATAACTCAAAACGCATCTCCCCGACAATGTATGTTATCCCGATGAGTCCGACTCCCGTTCTTGCTTGGTATCACTTTATCAGAGAGAGTCTCTCTGATAGAGTCGCCTTCTCCATTTAGTGCATTGAGTATCGGGGTAACATAAATTGGGACCTCCCGATAACCCAATGTCACCGCTATGAAGACATCACTCCATTGGTTATCGGAAAGAGCTCCATGGATAGCCCCATTGGGTATCGGGATGACATTTTTTCCTTGTTTTCGATAGTGTATGTTATCCCGATGACTAACATGCATGTTAGTCATGCATTTTACACCTTCGATTTTGAAGTTAACGGTTGCGATTGACTAACTTGTCACTAACACATTGTACGACAGGTATGTTTTGGAGATAGAATAGTTGCGGCCTTCCTTTTGCCCCACAAAATGGCAAATTCGACTAACATTGCGTGTTAGTCACTTTCACTGAGTCGGATTGATTTGGACTACTTCATTTGTGCTGAGCTCATCTTCCTCATCAAGCATCGGAATAACTCAAAACGCATCTCCCCGACAATGTATGTTATCCCGATGAGTCTGACTCCCGTTCTTGCTTGGTATCACTTTATCGGAGAGAGTCTCTCTGATAGAGTCGCCTTCTCCATTTAGTGCATTGAGTATCGGGGTAACATAAATTAGGACCTCTCGATAACCCGATGTCACTGCTATGAAGACATCACTCCATCAGTTCTCGGAAAGAGCTCCATGGATAGCCCCATCGGGTATCGGGATGACATTTTTTCCTCATTTTCGATAGTGTATGTTATCCCAATGACTAACATGCATGTTAGTCGCACATTTTACACCTTCGATTTTGAAGTTAATAGTTGTGATTGACTAACCTATCACTAACACGCTGTACGACAGGTCTGTTTTGGAGATAGAATAGCTGCGGCCTTCCTTTTGCCCCACAAAATGGCGAATTCGACTAACATCGCGTGTTAGTCACTTTCGCTGAGTCGGACTGATTTAGACTACTTCGTTTGTGTTGAGCTCATCTTCCTCATCAGGCACCGAGATAACTCAAAACGCATCTCCCCGACAATGTATGTTATCCCGATGAGTTTGACTCTCCTTCTTGCTTGGTATCACTTTATCAAACAGAGTCTCTCTGATAGAGTCACCTTCTCCATTTAGTACATTGAGTATCGGGGCAACATAAATTAGGACCTCCTGATAACTTCATGTCACTGCTATGAAGACATCACTCCATCAGTTATTGGAAAGAGCTCCATGGATAGCCCCATCAGGTATCGGGATGACATTTTTTCCTCGTTTCCAATAGTGTATGTTATCCCAATGACTAACACTCGTGTTAGTCACGTGTTTTACACCTTTGATTTTGAAGTTAATGAATGCAATTGACTAACCTGTCACTTACTCACTGTATGATAGGTCTATTTTATAGATAGAATAGCTACGGCCTTCCTTTTGCCCCACAAAATGGCGAGTTCAACTAACATCGTGTGTTTGTCACTTTCGCTGAGTCGGACTGATTTGGACTACTTCGTTTGTGCTGAGCTCATCTTCCTCATCGAGCATTGGGATAACTCAAAATACATCTCCCCAATAATGTATGTTATCCCGATGAGTCCAACTCCCCTTCTTGCTTGGTATCACTTTATTGGAGAGAGTGTCTCTGATAGAGTCGTCTTCTCCATTTAGTGCATCAGGTATCGGGGTAACATAAATTGGGACCTCCCGATAACCCGATGTCAAGTCTCATAAAAACCATGCAAGTTCTGGTAGATCTGACAGTGTGCGTAAATTCGCAAAGGAAAATAGCGCGAGCTTTACCTTTCGCGAAGCTATGAAAAAAGAGTGGTGGGCCCGACTAGTGGGTTAAAGAATGAAGGTTAACGGATGATATCTTCTGGTTGATCCAAAAGCCCATGTTGTTTCGTAAAGGAAAGATGCTCAGAGTTTATCTTTTGCGAAGAAGCGAAAGGGAAGTGGGCCCAGTGTGAGGATGACGTGGAAAGTCAAGAAGGTGCATCTTGAAAAGGATCTGACGGTCTGCATTATTTCGATGGGTGAAATAGCGTGGAGTTTATCTTTTGTGAAGCAGTGAAAGGATGGTGGGCCCAGTAGATTAGACTAGTCCTAATTTTTTAAAAAAATGGCCATATTGAAGAAAAAGACTAGTGCAAAAATAGTTATATCGATCCTCGATGACATGGAGAATTGAAAGGCGGAACCATTGATATTACCTATACCGATAAAACAAACTCGAAAGCATAAAGCATAAAAGTGCATTGAAGACTGATCGGGACTTCGGGAGGAATAGAAAAGGGCTATTCTGACCCCCGATGAAGATAAAAGCACCTGTGGGGATATCGATGTAAATTATATTGATAAAGTAAACAAGCATTAGGACTCATCGGGACATCGGAAGAAGCAATTTTATGCTATGCCGAGTCCCGATAAGACTATTAAGGCATGTTAGTAGTCTGTTTTACACCGTCCATATTGCAACGAACATTCTGCAATTGTCTAACCTATCGGTAATGCATGGTTGCAATTGACTAACATGTCGGTAACGTGTGCTTTCAATTGACTAACCTGTCGCTAAGACACTGTATGACATGGAGAATCGGGAAGGTGGAACCATATATATTACCTATACCGATAAAACAAACTCGGAAGCATAAAGCATAAAAGTGCATCGAAGGCTGATTGGGACTTCGAGAGGAATAGAAAATGGCTATTCTGACCCCCGATGAAGATAAAAGCACCTGGAGGGATATTGATGTAAATTATACCAATACAGTAAACATGCATTAAGACTCATCAGGATATCGGAAGAAGCAATTTTATGCTATACCGAGTCCTGATAGGACTATTAAGGCGTGTTAGTAGTCCGTTTTACACCATCCATATTACGACCAACATTCTATGATTGTCTAACCTGTCAGTAACGCGCGATTGCGATTGACTAACCTGTCGGTAATGCGCGCTTTCAATTGACTAACCTATCGCTAAGACATTTTATGACATGGAGAATCGGGAAGGCAGAACCATCAGTATTACCTATACCAATAAAACAAACTCGGAAGCATAAAGCATAAAAGTGCATCGGAGACTGATCGGGACTTCGGGAGGAATAGAAAACGGCTATTCTGACCCCCGATGAAGATAAAAGCACCTGTCGGGATATCGGTGTAAATTATACCGATAAAGTAAACATGCATTAGGACTCATCGGGACATCGAAAGAAGCAATATTATGCTATGCTGAGTCCCGATAAGACTATCAAGGCGTGTTAGTAGTTCATTTTACACTGTCCATATTGCGACCAACATTTTGCGATTGTCTAACATGTCGGTAACGCGTGGTTGCGATTGACTAACCTGTCAATAACACGTGCTTTCAATTGACTAACCTGTCGCTAAGACACTATATGACATGGAGAATCGGGAAGATGGAACCATCAGTATTACCTATACCGATAAAACAAACCTAGAAGCATATAGCATAAAAGTGCATCGGAGACTGATCGGGACTTCGGGAGGAATAGAAAATGGCTATTCCGACCCCCGATGAAGATAAAAGCACCTGTCAAGATATCGGTGTAAATTATACCAATAAAGTAAACATGCATTAGGACTCATTAGGACATTGGAAGAAGCAATATTATGCTATGTCGAGTCTCGATAAGACTATTAAGGCATGTTAGTAGTCCGTTTTACACCATCCATATTGCGACCAACATTTTGCGATTATCTAACCTGTCAGTAACGTGCGGTTGCGATTGACTAACCTGTTGGTAACATGTGCTTTCGATTGACTAACCTGTCACTAAGACACTATATGACATGGAGAATTGGGAAGGTGAAACCATCGGTATTACCTATATCGATAAAACAAACTCAGAAGCATATAGCATAAAAGTGCATTAGAGACTAATCGGGACTTCGGGAGGAATAGAAAATGGCTATTTCGACCCCCGATGAAGATAAAAGCACCTGCAGGGATATCGGTGTAAATTATACTGATAAAGTAAACATGCATTAGGACTCATTGGGACATCGAAAGAAGCAATATTATGCTATGCCGAGTCTCGATAAGATTATTAAGGTAGATGGAGAGTTGCTAGGAGTTCTTCAGGGTGATTTATGCTGATGACGTAGGGGACTTGGCCACAATGTGGACTGGTATATTGAGATCATCGGGGCATTGGAGGGGCATAAATTGAAATATGCTGATACCCGATGGGACATATCGGACTATGTTTCGGCTATCGGGAGTGGTCTCAGTCTACTATACTGATACCCGGTCAGTAATGAGTAACACACGTGTTAGTCACGTGTTTTACACCCTCGATTCTGCAGTTAGTGGTTGCGATTGACTAACCTATCATGAAGCACTGAAAGGGAAGTGGGCCTAGCATGAGGATGACGTGGAAAGTAAAGAAGGTGCATCTTGAAAAGGATCCGATGGTCTGCGTTATTTTGGTGGGTGAAATAGTGTGGAGTTTATCTTTCACGAAGCAGTGAAAGGATGGTGGGCCCGAAAAATTAGACTAGGATGTTTCGCGAGGCAAAAGGAAATGGTGGCCACACAGTCTACAAATCAGCAAAAGCGACTAACATGCCATGTTAGTCAAATTTGCTATTTCAAAAGGAAAAATAAATGGCGGCCACATAGCCCGCGAATCAGCGAAAGTGACTAACACGCCATGTTAGTCGAATTCACAGGTTTCGTAGGGCAAAAGAAAATGGTGGCCAGATAGCCCATGAATCAGTGAAAGCTACTAACATGCTATGTTAGTCAAATTCGTTGTTTCACGAGGCAAAAGGAAATGGCAGCCATGCAGTCCGCGAATCAGTGAAAGCAACTAACATGCTATGTTAGTTGAATCTTCCATCAACACGCTATGTGCCTAAACAATGTTCCATGAATCTTCTTTCTCTCTCTCTCTTTCCCTCTCTCTCCCATTCTTTCTGTCTTAAGTCTCTCTCCCTCTCTGCCTCTATCTCTCTATCTCACTCTCCTCCTTTGTCAAGTGTATCTCTTTCCCACTCTCTCCCTACCTCCCCCCCTCCCTTTCTCTTTTTCATTTAAGTCTCTCTCTCTCTCTCTCTCTCTCTCTCTCTCTCTCTCTCTCTCTCTCTCTCTCTCCCATTCTTTATCTCTAAAGTCTCTCCCTTGCATCCTCTCTATCTCACTCTCCCCTTCTCTCAGGTGTATCTCTCTCTTATTCTCTCCCTCTATACTCCCCCTCCCCCTCTCCCCTTCTCATTACCTCTCTTTATCACTCTCTCCCTCTCTCCCTCTCTTTGCACCAATTAGGGTGACCTCTAATGGTTAAATCGAGACACCAAGATCCAAAATCACCAAGAAGGGGAAGTGCACTAACATATTTAAATATGCCTTTTTTAAGGAAGGCAAGGATGCCCTGGTCACCCCTATATAGAAAAGGGTGCCTTGAGTGCACTTGTTCATCGAAAATAGGGCAAATAAATGAGAAATGAAGACCAAACAACTCAATGTTAGAGTTTAGATTACCATGCAGAAAGATGACATTAGCTTTGAGGTAAAAAGGCTTGAAATGGACTCGAGTGAGAGCTAAGATGGGACACATGAAAGTAGGGGCACATAAAGTTGTGTAAATTGTGTTAGGTTACAAGTTACAACACTTCACTATCTCTCTCACTCATACACACACTCCTTATTTCTATCTCTCTATAAATCTCCTTTCCACCTCTATCTATCTATTTGTTCCTCTCTTTGTCACTTGTCTTCATCACCTTCTCTCTCTTTATTGCTCCCTCTATTTGTATCTCCCTGTCCCTCTCTATCTATATCTCATTATCTATACATCTCTCTTAGTCGCCCCATCTCTCTTTCTTTATATCTTCATCTCTCTATTACTCTCTTTATCTCCCTCTTACTCCTCTCTCTATCTCTTTCTATCCATATCTCTCTACCTCTATCTCACTATCTCTCTCTTATTCAATCCATCTCTCTACCTCTATCTCTCTATCTCTTTATATCTATATCTCTCTACCTCTATCTCATTATCTATACCCCTTAGGACACTATTTGGTGTTGTTATAGGTCCTATTGTGTGCTAAGGAATCATATAGTGTCCTATGACCCCTTAGGACAACCTATGACCCCTTAGGACTCCATATGACATCTTATGTATTGTTACAAGTCATATGGTGTCGTATGACCCCGTAGGACACATGCATGCATCCCTAGGATACCATATGAACCCTAAGAATACCATATGACCCTAGAGAGGGAGAGAGGGGTAGGAGAGTGAGGGAATGGGGGAGAGACACACATAGAGGAGGAGAGTGAGATAGAGCGATAGATACTGAGAGGGAGAGAAAAGAGATGAATGAGAGAAAGAGAGATGGAGAGAGAGAGGGGGGTGGAGACCGAGATAGAGAAAACATAATATTGATGAATCAACACTTTTTCCTTGCTCTTTAACCTATTGTTCTATATCATCATACATATCAACTTACGAACCTTTACCTCATAAGATGATCTATATTCAAGTTCCCAAGGCGTTTGAGTAGGGATGGGTGGGTGATAAGCATATTGAATATGGTAATAGCTTGTTGTAGAAAGTTTGTCTAGGATAAAACTAGCAGTGTTTTGGGTCTAATATAGATAATATGGTGTAGGAAAATTACTCTCATGAAATAAGGGTTGATAAGACAAACTCTTATGAAGTATAGACATATTTATTCATTCAAAGAGCCAGAGAATCAAAATAAAATAGATTCGGTTTGAAACATACCAACACTAGGCATGTGAAGATATTGCCTGAAAAGGAAGATATCATTGATATAAATAAAAATATCAACAATGTATGAAAAATCCTTAGACTGAAACAATCCAAACTATCCCACTTGGTGTACCAAAAGCTGTTGTTACTAAGGATTGTACCCAAATGCTAAGATGTAAAACTCAGTAATCTTGCACAACATGGGGAGTTTCTCAAGCTATGAGTGACCTAAAACAAGGATGAACATCCATATTATGGGATACTTCCCTTGGAAAACCTCCTAAAATTATTCCACTTGAGAAGAGAAAACGATAGAAAGATTGCTTTTGAATTGAAAACTACTAGCCCTAGGAGGTGATGCATTAAAATTTTGAGATTCTACTTGCTATCCTAAAATCACAATCAACTTCAATGGAGATCAAATTTCATTCGCAACTCAAATTAGAAACATGTAGTATATAATTGATTCATAAGAAAGTTTTAAATTCAATAATTGCTTGAAGGAAAATGATTGTATTCACAACTTCAACTTGTCAAAACACTCAACAAAACATACAACATCTACTAACATGACACTTCTTGCCTTGAAAATGCATAAATGAGACAAAATTGAAGGATCTTTAAACAAACCATAGGAACATCATCATATCATCCATTTAGGATTCAAATAACAAGTTTAGATTCTATTTATTGGTTACATGTTATCTCTATTAGCTACGTCTATGGAAAACTATAAAATTTTGTAGGCTAGAGCAAGTGTAGATTATGTCATTAAAAGACTCAGTCAAAAGAAATAATATTGAAGCTTGGGGCACACATTAGTGTGTCCAATTGTGATCAAAGAAGAAATGATTTTGTGTGTGTGTGAGAGAGAGAGAGATAGATTCCATCAGTTTTGATGTTAAACCATTTGTGCATATTTAGGATTAAGATTATATATGCTATATATACAAAAATGTGACTATACATAGACAATTAATGCATGAAGTTAACCAATATAGCTCACATGGACACACAATGAAGTCTCTCCCTGTCATCCTCTATCTCACTCTCCCCTTCTCTCAGGTGTATATCTCTCTTATTCTCTCCCTCTCTCCTCCCCCTCCCTCTCATATGGTGTCCTAGGACAACATAAGACACATAATGACACCATATGGTGTCCTAAGGGGTCATAGGACACCATATGACCCTTAAGACACAATATGACCCCTAGCGACATCTAAGGGGTCATAGGGTGTCCTAAGGGGTCATAGGACACTATATGATCCCTTAGCACACCATAGGACCTATATGATCACTGGGCATGTGAAGATATTGCCTCAAAACTATGAGTGACCTAAAACAAGGATGAACCTCCATATTATGGGATACTTCCCTTGGAAAACCTCCTAAAATTATTGCACTTGAGAAGAGAAAATGATAGAAATATTGATTTTGAATTGAAAACTACTAGCCCTAGGAGGTGATGCACTAAAATTTTGAGATTCTACTTGGTATCCTAAAATCACAATCAACTTCAATGGAGATCAAATTTCATTCGCAACTCAAATTAGTCTCGTGGACACACAATTTAGTCACAATAAAAGAAAATTACTATAATGAAAGCATACAAAATATTTTTGTCCACCGTGCCTTATCAATGCACCAAGCTACTCCCAAAAGTTGGGGATTTTTTGTGGATTTCTCTTCATAGTAGAATCCTAACGAGTGATAGACTCAAAAGTATTGGCATCTCAGGCCCCAATCATTGTGTTATGTGTTATGCAGATGAAGAATCGACAAATCATCTTCTATTCAATTGTCTGGTGGCAGAATATTGTTGGAACTGATTCATTGAAAGAATAAATTGGGCTACAGTAAAAAATAAAAGACTTTTTGACTTCATTCTCTCTTGGCCAACTGGATAGAAGTCAAAGTGGAGTGATCTATGGACGATTGGACCATCCATAATAGTATAGCACATCTGAAAGGAAAGGAACAAAAGAATTTTCAAACAAGCATCACTGTCAAATCTCATGCTGGTGGACAAAATAAAAATGGCAATAGAGGAAGTATTAAATGGAAAGAAACTAAAAGGTAGTCCTAAAATATACAATTTCAATCTAAGCCTAAAATTAACTCTAATCCTAGAATTAAACCCTACCTATAATTTGAACTATAATCTAACCATAATTGAACCCTAACCATAAACTAATCCCTAACCCTAATTGAACCATAATTATAATCATATTCTATCCCAAACCCTAACCCTCAATTACCTATAATCATAATTTAACCTTAACCCTAATGTAATTGAATCATAACCCTAATTCTAATGTTGATTAAACTCTAATACTAACCCCGACTATAGTTAAACACTTACCATAATCAAATGGTAGCCTTGATAGTATCCCTAATCTAAATTTAATTTAATCCTCACCCTAATTAAACCTTTGGGTTAACATAACCATAACCCTAATTAAACCTTAACTCTAACCTTAAAATCAACCTTTATTGAAGAAGCCTAATTGATGGGATGGGGTTTGGGATAGACTAGCCTAGTCTATGCTCTTGGATCCTTTCCTTGGATCACCAAGTGTTCTAAACACACCCTAGGGTCTCTAGGACTTCACCTACTTGTGGAATCCCTTGACCTTTCCCAATCCACCCAGCAACAACTTTAAACACCACTCCTAAGGTCTCACCTACTCATGAGATTCAAAGAACCCTTACTTAGGCTAATAAGGGTTTGGCTTGTTCCACACCTTCTTAGGTCCTAGCAAGGGTAGGACAAGTTTTGAACATGGTTATCCATGCATTCTTTTTCCCCCAAGAGGTTTTCAACTTCCAACTCCTTACCGATTTCACTATTTTGTCTTTTACCTACAAAATAGGGCTACAAGGATTGTGCCCAATTAGGCGTCCTACCCGGACTTTTAGGGCTCCCTCTTGCAAATGATGCATATGCTTGTGAAAATTACCAAAATACCTACTATTCCTTTGGCATGGGCTCAAGGATTTTCCTAGTTTTGGGCCTCCAAGTGTCCGTACACTGCCCTAGGTGAATTTTGGGGTTTTCAAGGGTTTTAAAGAGGGTTTTTTTTAGGCCTGCCAGGGCCACAGTGTTGGATTATTGATTTCACTACCTTGTCTGGATTAGTGAATACTCCTCCTCTTCACCAATTGTGCTCCACTCACCCCTCTACAACTCCTCCAAAGGGTGCCTCCTCCTTTGACCTTCCTTGCTCTTCTGGACCTCTGCAACTTCACCCCTTCCTAGTCGGGCATTGTCTAGTCTCGCCTAGAAGTGGGTCTTTGCTTGGCTTCCCTACATCTTCAAGGGCCCTACTTTCTTGGAAATAATTTATAGGGTCATTACTCCTATTCCCCATGGTTTCATGGTGATTCCACAATGGGGAAAGGAGTTAACAACCCATCTTCTCAAAACAGTCCAAAACTGGACAGTGAGAAAGTAATTTACAAAATATTTACAAACACACCACACTTGAAAAACAAAACCTATTCTAATTGCTCAGAATGGAAGTAAATACACCATATAAGACTCTCAAACATATTTTTTCTTGAAGATCAATCCATTAATAATCTTCTCTTACTCCATTTGTGTCGATTGGCAGCAAAATTGCAGTCACAGTCAAGTAACTTTCTTTGGGCCGTACAATAGCTGACATCCAACCCCTTATCTTAGGGTTTGCAACTACTTATACTACCCTTTCCTTGGTCTGTGTGCCCACATTAGGTTTTTCCACACTAAACTAAGGATTTTAACCTACTAGGTGGAAAAGTTGCTTGACAACTTTGAAAAGTTGTCATGCATCTTTTGCAAATTTTGAGCAACTTTCTCAACGTTGATTTTCTTGACTCCTAGGCCCACATTGGGCTATCCTAATGACACCGCCATGCTAAGAAGGACCGTAACCACCTCAAAGGCACACATACCCTCTATTTTCAAGAAAACTCAACTTAGACTCATGAACCTAGGACCCAAACTAGGACCTAAACTAGGACCAATGAGCACATGGCTCTTGTTTTATTTACAATGGCTTCTTTAAAGAAGCAAGAACACAATCAAAAGAAAATGGTGGGAGCCCTTTGAAGGGTTCTCCTACACCACTAATCCAAAGATCATGCTTCATACTTAAACTCTTACTACATTTGAATCCTAACTCTTACTTGAAGGGTAATAAAACCCTAATTAATTGAACCCTAATCATAAACGAAAAATTATGTGTATAACCTTATTGAATACTAATCTTAATCTTAACATTGATTCTAACTGATCACCCACCCTAACCCCACACATTAACCTAGAATAGTAACCTTAATCATAACCTAACCTCAACACTAACCTGAATATAGCCTTATCTCTGGCCCTAATATAACCCTAATTGAATCCTAATCATAACTCAACCCTAAACTTATCCCTAATCTTAACCCTAACACTAATCATGATGTACACCTAACCCTGAAAACAATCATAACAATAACAATATCCCTAATCCTAATCCTAACCCTAACCTAATAGTAACCTTGAACCCTAGCCATAGAAACAATCCTTTTTCCTAACCCTAAAGATTAACCCTAACCCTAGCAATAATCCTTTGTCCAAAACCAAAAGCCTAACCCTAACCATAGCCCTAACCATAACCCAAAAGCTATCCCTATCCCTAACCCTAAACCTATATCTTAACTCTAAACTAATATCTTAGCCCTAAACCCTAACCCTAACCCTAACAATAAAGTAAATCTAAGCCAACCATATACCTAAGCATAATCCTTACCCTCAACCCTAACCCAAAGTACTATATTAAATCCTATCCTTAACCATAACCAAAATGCTAAATGTAACCCTAACCCCAACCATGATGTAAATGGTAACCGTAACCCTAACTACTATGTAAACTATAAGCCTAAAATTAACTCTAACCCATACCCTTAACCATAATTCTAACCCTACAAGTTTGAAATCAACAAAGGCCAAGCTACTTGTGAATGGAGCTATGCAAAATAATAGAGGGCCAATGCTATTCAAAATGTTTGAATGAAAAGCAAATTGTTGCCCTTCTGAGAGTTACAGGTCAACACCCTAAAGATAGAGAGATGGACATTTTACAAATTGTCTACCACAATGCATACGCTCAAGATCCATATGCAAAAGAATTTGGACTTAAAATCAATGACAAGCTTACTTTAGTAGAAGCTTGAGTTTTGCTTGCACCTTGGCTGAAGTATCATGAAGAATCATTATACTAGAAAATAAAAAAGATGGGACTGACAGTGTTGTTGTTTGATCTGCAAATGAGAAACAGTGGAAGGAGCTTGTCATTTTAGTTGCCATGGTAAGCTCATGTTAGAAGGAAACAAGTAGCACAACTGGCATGTGTGAAAGCGTTGAGACCAGTGAACTTATTTACCATAGATCATAGGAAGTTGTTCCAAAGCGCATTGTGAAAAAGGAAAAGGTCATTGCAAACCATGATTTTCAATCCTTTGCAAGCATCACTTGTGCAGATAATAACTAATTTCATGTTGTGTGTCTTGATACATCTTCTCCAATATTTTACATGAATGACACATCACTATTATCATAAATAGTCTTGAAGGATGGAATTGATTTGAAGAAACTCCTTACGGATTATAGTGCATTTCACAACAACCACCCTAACCCTAATCATTGGGTATTGGCATAGCGAAAATGGCATTGCACTGATACTATATGTTTTGCTGATGGAAACATTTGGTAAGATTTTATTTCTTTCTTTTCCATCGGGTATCGACGTAGCCGAAAAGGCCTTCCCTGATGGACCAAGTTATGCTGATGTAAACTTTTGTTATACCAATGACAAAGCCAAAGGAGAAGTCTTCATTGCCATTGGGTATCGGTGTAGGATATAATGTGCTATCCCGAGAAGGTATGCTACCCTGATGGATCCACTGTGAGGTAATATATTTTTAATTTTTGTTTTGCAAAGGGATACTATAACACAAAATTATATTTCTTAGGTTTGCATGTACATAAAGTATCTTTTTACCTAAGAAATTTAATAGAGTATTTTATTTTCATAATGATTTTTTACCATTCATGTAAATACCATAGAAAAGGAAAATTATTTTAAAAATTATATTTTCCCTCTATTTCCCTCTATATCCCTCTCTCTCTCTCTCTCTCTCTCTCTCTCTCTCTCTCTCTCTCTCTCTCTCTCTCTCTCTCTCTCTCTCTCTCTCTCTCTCTCTCTCTCTCTCTTTCTCCGTCTCCCCCCTTCTCTCTCTCTCTCCATCTCTCTTTCTCTCATTTATCTCTTGTCTCTCCCTCTCAATCTCTATCTCTCTATCTCACTCTCCTCCTCTCTTAGGTGTATCTCTCTTCCATTCCCTCCCTCTCCTCCCCCTCTCTCCCTCTCTAGGGTCATATGGTATCCTAGGGATCCATGCATGTGTCCTAAGGGGTCATAGGACACTATATGACTCCTTAGGACACCATATGACCCGTAATGACACATATTATGTCATATGGAGTCCTAACGAGTCATAGGACACCATATGACCCCTTAGCACACCAGACGACCCATAAAGACACTAAATGGTGTCCTAAGGGGTCATAGAACACTATATGACCTCTTAGGACACCATACGACCCATGACAACACCGTATAGAGTCTTAAGGGGCCAAATGGTGTTTTAAGGGGTCGTAGGAGACCATATGACCCCTTAGGACACCATACGACCCCTAACAACACCATATGGTTTTCTAAGGGGTCATAGGACAACATAAGACACATAATGAGACCATATGACCCTTAGGACATAATATGACCCCTAATGACATCTAATGGGTCCTAGGGTGTCCTAAGGGGTCATAGGACACTATTTGATCCCTTAGCACACCATAGGACTGATAACAATACCAAATAGTGTTCTAAGGGGTCATAGAATACCATATGACCCTTTAGGACACCATTAGGTGCCTTGAGGGGTCATATGGCATCCTATGACCCCTTAGGACACCATATGGCGTCATTATGGGTCGTATGGTGTCTTAAGGGGTCATATGATGTCCTAAGGGGTCATCTAGTGTCCTAAGGTGTTATAGAACACCATATGACCCCTTAAGACACCATATGACCCATAACGCCACCATATGGACTCCTAAGGGGTTATATGGTGTCCTAAGGGATCATAGAACACCATATGACCCCTTAGGACACCATATGACCCATAACAATGCCTAAGGGGTCATATGGAGTCCTAAGGGGACATAAGAAACCATATGACCCCTTAGTATACCATACGATCCATAATGACACCAAATGGTGTCCTAAAGGATCATAGAACACCATATGACCTTTTAGGACACCATAAAACTCATAACGACACCATATGGAGTCCTAAGGGGTCATATGGTTTCCTAAGGGGTCATAGGAGACCATATGACCCTAATGACACATAAGGGGTCATATGGTGTCTGAAGGGATCATAGGATACCATATGAACCCTTAAGACACCATATGAACCATAACAACACCATGTGTTGCCCTAAGGGGTCATATGGTCTCCTAAGAGGTCATAGAACACCATATGACCCCTTAGGACACCATATAATGACACAAAATGGTGTCCTAAGGATTTGTATGGTGTCCTAAGGGGTTGTAGAATACTATATGACCTCTTAGGACACCATATGACCCATAACAACACCATATGGAGTCCTGAGGGGTCATATGGTGTCTTGAGGGCTCATAGGACAACATATCACCCTTTAGGACACCATACGACCCCTAACAACACAACATGGTGTCCTAAGGGGTCATAGGACCCCATATGACCCCTTAGGACACCATATGACACATAACAACACCGTTTGGTGTCCTAATGGGTCATAAGACACTATCTGACCCCTTATGACACAATATGACCCCTAACAACACCTAAGGGGTTATATGGTGTACTAAGGGATCATAGAACACCATATGACCCCTTAAGACACAATACGACCAATAATGACACCATATGGTCTCCTAAGGAGTCATATGGTGTCCTGAGGGGTCGTAGAACACCATATGACCCCTTAGGATACCATATGGTCTCTATCTCTTTCCCTCTGACTCTTTTTACCTCTCTCCCTCCCAACCCCCTTCTCCCTCTCACCCTCTATCTCTATCTCTCTCACTCCCCCTCCCTTAGGTATCTCTCTCTTTCTCTCATTATCTCCCTCTCTCTCTCTCTCCATCTCTCCCTATCCCTCCCTTTCCCTTTCTCTATCTCTCTCTCCCTCTGTCGTAGGTGTTTCTCTCCCATTCTTTCCATTCTCTCCAGTCTTTCCCTCCCTCCCTCCCTCCCCATCCATCTCTCTCTCCCCTCTCTCCATCTCTCTTAGGTCTCTCTCTCCCATTATTTCCTCTCTCTCTCTCTCTCTAGTGTCTCTCCCTACCCTTCTATCTTTGTTTTCTCAGCTCTCTCTCTCTCTCTCTCTCTCTCTCTCTCTCTCAGGTCTCTCTCCCCCCTCTCTCTTAGGTGTCTCTCTCTCCTATTATGTTCATCTTTCCCTCTCTCCCTCCCCCATCCTCTCTCTTCCCTCGCCTCTCTCCTTCCCATTATTTCACTCCCCCTCTCTCAAGTGTCTCTATCTCTCATTCTTTCCCATTCTTTCCCTCTCTCCCTCTCTCCCTTTCTCTCTCAAGTCTCTCTCTTTCCCTCTAACACTCTTTCTTTCTCTCCCATTCCCTTTCTCTTTCTCTCTCAAGTATTTCTCCTTCTCACCCTCTCTTTCCCTCTCTTCTTCCATCCTCTCTTCTCTCTCCCTCTCTCCCTCCCAAGCCTAACCTAAGAGAGAGAGAGATAGATACTAAGTGAGAGGGAGGAAGGGATGGAAAATGAGTATGAGACTAGAGAAAGATCCCAGGTGAGAGAGAGGGGTGGAGGAAGAGAAGGGTTTAGAGAGAGAGAGAAAGGTTGATGGAAAGAGAAGAAGAGACTAGAGATTCAACCTTCAAGTGATTCTTCTAAAGTTGAAATCCCAAGATTTAGAAGTTTTCAACACATGCAAGATGTTAAATGTATGTAGAAAACTAGGTCATCATTCCCCAATAGAAACCCTTTAAAGAGATGTCTCCACCTCAAGGAATCCCCAAATCTTATCAAAGTCCTTTTGCAAATCAACTTTCATGCCCTAGCATCATTTTCTTTTCTCCAAGAGGTCCTATTATATATCTAAAGAGATATTTTGTTGAACAAAAGAGAGACTTTTTTGAGGTAGAAACAAATTTATCTTTTGTCAATACAACTGCAAATGATGTAGAAATGGAAAAATTAAATTTATTGCAATAAAATGATATGTATGATGATATAGACCAATAGGTTAAAGAGCAAGGAAAAAGTTTTGATAACAAGTTTTTGATTGTTTTGTTTAATGAATTACCTAGCTATATTGAGAAAGATGATGAGATAATGCTTGTTTTGTTTAATGAGCTACCTTTGTATGTTATTGATGAAGAAGAAGATACATCTATAATAACTCAACAATGATTTTGAAACATCATCAGAATAAAAATTATGTTGACCTCAAGGTGTTGATTCATCAATATTATGTTTTCTCTATCTTGGTCTCCCCTCCTCTCTCTCTCCATCTCTCTTTATCTCATTTATCTATTGTCTCTCCCTCTCAGTATCTATCTCTCTATCTCACTCTCCTCCTCTATTAGGTGTATCTCTCTCTCATTCCTTTTCTCTCCTACCCCTCTCTCCCTCTCTAGGGACATATGGTATTCTTAGGGTTCATATGGTATCCTAGGGATCCATGCATGTGTCCTACGGGGTCATAGGACACCATATGACTTGTAATGATACATAAGATGTCATATGGAGTCCTAAGGGGTCATAGGTTGTCTCAATTTAAATATGTTAGTGCACTTCCCCTTCTTGGTGATTTTGGATCTTGGTGTCTCAATTTAACCATTAGAGGTCACCCTAATTGGTGGAAAGAGAGGGAGAGAGGGAGAGAGTGAGAAAGAGAGTTAATGAGAAAGGGAGAGAGGGAGGGGGAGGAGAGAGGGAGAGAATAAGAGAGAGATACACCTGAGAGAAGGGGAGAGTGAGATAGAGAGGATGAGAGGGAGAGACTTTAGAAATAAAGAATGGGAGAGAGAGAGAGAGAGACTTAAGTGAAAAAGAGAAAGGGAGGGGGGGAGGTAGGGAGAGAGTGGGAAAAAGATACACTTGATAGAGGAGGAGAGTGAGATAGAGAGATAGAGGTAGAGAGGGAGAGAGACTTAAAAAAGAAAGAATGGGAGAGAGAGAGAGAGAGAGAGAGAGAGAGAGAGAGAAGATTCATGGAACATTGTTTAGGCACATAGCATGTTGATGGAAGATTCGACTAACATAGCGTGTTAGTCACTTTCGCTGATTTGTGGATTGCGTGGCTGCCATTTCCTTTTGCCTTGCGAAATAGTGAATTCGACTAACATAGCATGTTAGTAGATTTCGCTGATTCGTGGGCTGCGTAGCCACCATTTTCTTTTGCGCTACGAAACCTGTGAATTAGACTAACATGGCGTGTTATTCACTTTCGCTAATTTGCAGACTGCGTGGCCGCCATTTCTTTTTCCTCACGAAACAACGAATTCGACTAACATAGCATGTTAGTCGCTTTCGCTGATTCATGGGCTACATGGCACAAACAAAGTGACTACTTTCATTCTAATAATGGGGGGAATATTAATTTAGTTTGAAAGCTCCCATTTTGGCTTACGAGCAGGAGAAAAGAGTTTGAAAAAATCAAACTTTGAGCGGGATTATGGATGACGGAAATGGTAATTGGTAATGATGAAGCAGATGGGTTAGAGGGGCCCACACCAACCACTCTAAATGGTCAATGCTTTGAGTGCATTCGTTAAGCCTTTCTGTCAACCAAAAAATGGCAACATTCCTCCAGATCAGCCTGATGGTGGGTCCCAGAATGTGACTCATCACATTATGCGAGGGCATGGGAGGGATGTATGTCAATGGACTCTGGATGCATGTCATTTGTAGGACAGGTCACTTTTGGAGCTAGAATAGACGTGTCCATATGCCATGGGGTGGCATATAGGTACAAATAGTACTAGTAGGTGAAGATGTGAAAAGATATCATTAAGTGGTAAGTGTTATTAATAGTGAAAATTAATATTAAAAATTATGAATATATTAGTCTATAAATGTTTATATTAACAAGTATGAAATATTAATATTTTATAATATAATAAAAAAAAATTGTGAGATCTCAAATGTGAAATAGTCTATTTAACATTCATAAGTGGTTATATGGATATTATTTTTTGGATAAATATGATTTTTTAAAATTTTAATATGATTGACATAATGACAAAGATACGTGCATGTTCTCATTAAATACTTTTTTAACCAAAAGACATAAGCAGTAGATTTTCAAGTATAAAAAATCAAATTTCATTCATTATTTGGACTTGGTCTAATCCTAAATACTAATTGTGTGCGGGAAAATACAGTGACCAAAATGAATAAATCGAATTCAAAAGACCCACACACCAATGAGAATCTTGGTGCAAGTATATGAACTAACTGAATTAGTTCAACTTCCCCAGGGGTGTCCCATTGTTCTCTATCTCACAGGATCCCTAAAGTCAAAGTTTTGCTCTTAGATCATTGAGCAAATGACTTAGGAATGACAACTCCAAGAACGAGTGATATTTGATTTATATGCATGAATGCATACTAAGATCTATATGATGTTAAAACTATGATGATTAAGCTAGTATGAAGATGATGATATGATAAAAGATTAGAAAATTATCCTAGCATGAATATTCTATGATATGAAAAATGCTTCTAAATACTATTATGATGATTTATCAAAGAGAGGCTAAAATGCTTAGTTAATTAGACTATAACGTAGATTCATAAAGATTTGGATTGATTTTTGAAAATGAGGAATGAGATCTGTATTTATAGGGAAAATAGTGCAATGGATGGTTAAGATTGAATAATCTTAACAAGGGATAAGATTGAAAATTAATCAATCCATGTTTACAATTCTCACCAATGAAATGGTGACAATTGTCAACAAGAGGTTGCTTGAGAGGAGATGCAAGAAGCATTAAATGCCTGAGAAGACATGAGGGTTACCAAGGAGGTAAGGGTTAAGGTTAGGTTAGGGTTATCCAATGGATAAAGATTTTACTCAAGGGGTAAACTCTTGTGCAAGGGTTAATAGGATAACCAAGGTTAAAGCCATGAATGCTTGATAAGACCCTTGGGTTAGCTAAGGGTTAAGTTAGAGAGAAAGTCTCTAACCATGCAAGAAGGTTGAGTTAACCATAAATGGTTATGTAAGAGCCTTTAATGGTTTGGAAGACTTTGGAGGCTTTGAGAAGTGACTTCTCTTTGCTTAGGAATGTGACAATAATTAAGAGATGAATTAGGCTAAATTGAAAGTGATTAGAAAAATCTGGAAGGGGTTTAGGAGGCAAATGGGAGATGTAGGAAAATGCAAGTGGATGGAGGAGAAGGATTTTAATTAAAATAAAATTGCTTTATTTCGACTAAAATAGATGCAACTTGCATAAATACAAGTGTAAGGATTTTAATAAATAAATTAGATTTATTTATTAGTAAGGATTAATTTAATTAAATGTAAATTTAATTAAAATAGGAGAAAGGAGATTTAATTAAATAAAGTTATTTATTTAATTAAAGGCTAGAAAAGGTTTAGGTGAATTTAATTAAATAAATTGAGTAATTCATTTAATCAAATAGATGAAAACGAAGAAATTAATTAAATAGAATTTAATTAATAGGAGGAATGGGGTTAAAATAAATATTAAATATTTATTTAGGAAAGTGGTCATATTTATACGTCTACACTAATCTTCAATTTTTTTCTGAGTCAAAAGTCCTTTCAAATGTAAGGCCACATAAATTTGTAAAATTCTATTGGAAGGCCATCAACCCTAGAACTTTTCTATAGAGCCATAGAGGAAATGACCTCATCTAGATCTTCTGTAGAGAGCAGGTGGTCAAGGTAGTTACTATAATCTCGATCACTTTTATGTGGAATGCAATTGGAAATTCTCTCATCGAGAATAGCTAGGAGGGGATCTCTAGGAAAACCATCCAAGAAAACGTTTTTATAATACTCATAAAAAATTTGGATAATTTTATAATTGTTGGTTTTGACCATGAATTCAGAATTCTTGATAACATAAATATGTTTCTTGTGTTCCTTTTTATGTTTATACTAAGTGCAAAAATAACTTTGATCCTCTATCACCATATTTAATCCACTAAATATGAGCACAAATTTGGGATCCTTTATTCTTATAAGTAATGAATTTCCTCAAGGGATTTTCAGCAATGGCCACTAATTATTGGATAGTAATGCTAAAAGGATTGGTAGCAAGGAGATACTATTTTGAGCATAATTGACCAGGTCTTTTGCATTTTTCAACAACTCTTCCATCATAATCATGAAGAAAGATAACTTAATATATTATAGTTAACAAATAAATACTTTGAAAGGTTAAGCTTCAAAAGGTGATGAAGGCAGAATCCAAGACACAGAAAAACACAACAAAAGACACAAAAGATCTATATTATTATTATCTGAAAACTATTTGCAATACATGTAATTACATATAAGAGGAATAAATCCTCACAGGCTACAACACAACAACTTACAAAGTTTTCTAGAAAACCCTTACAATGCAATTTTCCAACCCTGAAATTAAACTTCCAAAAACTCAAAGACAACAACTCCCAAGTTTCCTCATATTAGTCCTAAATATCCTTTTTCCCATTTGGATCCAAAATTGCAATTTATAAATTACCATTTGCGAGACAAACGCCAAAACATGAAATTGGAAATATAAAAATTTAGTGAGATTCGAAAACTAGAAACTTTCTAAAAATTGTCCAACTTTCGGCAGCGATAAATTTTGATCTCTTCAAGTGAATAATATTCTATAGATTTGCTATGTCAATTCCCACCATTTTTAGGGCCATTCAAGACCGTTTAATGCCTCAAATCTTACTTGAAGATTTATTTTTTATTTTTTGGGAAACTAAAACTTGAGTAACTTTCAAACCATAAAATATTTAAACCTGATTCTTTCATCAAATTGCTTATTTTTTTATTTTCAATCTTTCCTCAAATTTCAAGCTCGATCTGCCTTTGAACAAAAACTTTCTATTTTAGGCAGTTGGCTAGAGAAAGCAACTTATCAATTCTGAAAGTTGGAATCCCTTATTCATCCAAATGGGTATCCACTAATGCAAAAACATTAAAATAAAACTAACTAAAAGGAAAATATTTTTGGTTTATGCAGGATTGCCCTTACAAAACTAGATGCTCCTGCATCAAATGGACAAGACTCATATGGGTGGGTATAAATGTTTGAAAATCAAATATTACCAAACATATTAAATATGTGCATGGTCCAAAAACTAAAGGGTGCCAAAGATATTATAAATGTTGACCAAACAATGAGGTATTCAAGATATTTTAAGAATGTTAAATACATCAAAAACTAAAATTTTATAGGCCATATATATGGAGAGGTGTATTGTTTTATATATTTGTTTATTTAGATTTATATAAAACTTTTTGTTTGTTTGTTTGGCCTTCCAACCTTTCTCCTAATCCCTTTCTATTTGTATTTTTTATTATTAAATATGTCTTGGTATGTTTGACGGAGGTTTATATATTGGTTAGAACTTTCATTCTATGATAGTTTTTAATTTGAAAAATATGTTTCTATATTAATTTTTTATATACATATTTGATCTTAAGTGTTGGGTTTAAATTAGTTGCTTCTTTTCCACCTCTTGTAATCTCTTGGTTACCTCATCACTTCACTCTCTTCCTTTCTTGTTGATGGATCATAGAGTGTGATCTAAAATATAGATTAAATAAAACATACATTCAAATCCTTAAGTATTGACAACCCCAAAAGAAATGTAAAATTAATATAAAAAATAGAGAAAACATTAAATACAAACTTTAAAGTTATAAATAAATCCAATTCATAGTATTTTGTTTTAAAATATGAGTAAAATATTAACTATTATACACCTACATATGCAATATAATATATATAGTTGTATATAATTTGTATATAAAATTTTGTGTAAGTATATATAATTGTATTAATATAGTTTCACAAATATTTGTAAATATTGAAACTATGGAAAAAAAAAGTAACAAAAGTAGATACAAAAATCATAAATATAACCTCTCAATACATATAAAATGTGAAATTTTAATTTAAATATTTTATGAAAAAAAATGAGCCAATAAAAATACAATTATTAGACACTTACATTTAAATATATACATAGTTATATTTTTATATGTGAAATTGTATATAAGTATAGAATTGTATTGATAAATTTTAATACATATTTCCAAATGTTAAAAAATATGAAAAAAGTTAAAAAAATCATATTAAAATTACAAATATAACATCTAAGAACAAGGTCTTGATAGCCATCCCTTCTGAGGAGGAAGTTAAAAAAGCTATTTTTTCTTTTGATGGGCCTAGATGGTTTTCCGCTATTCTTCTTCCAAACCTTCTAGGACATCCTCAAAGCTGATGTTATTAAAGGTTTGCAGGAGTTATTTGGGGCTAGAGTGATCTTAAAGGAACTTAATGCTACCTTCATGGTTCTGATACCCAAATGCCGGGGAGCTGATTCTGTGGATAAGTTTCGTCCGATAAGCTTATGCAACTCTTTTTACAAAATTATTTCTAAAGTGGTTACTAGCAAGTTGTTAAGGATTCTTCCTCTGATCATTTCGCCCCAACAAAGTGGTTTTGTTTCGGGCAAACAAACCCTTGATTCCATCATTGCTATCCATGAAAACATTCATTCGTTGGTGGATTCGAAAAAAAAAGGATTTCTGATGAAGCTGGATTTGTCTAAAGCCTATGACTGGGTGGACTGGAGTTTCTTGAGTAAGGTGCTGGGAGGTTTTGGATTTGGAATGAGATTCATCAAGATAATTGATCAACTCGTCTCAACCGCTTTGCATATAACTCCTTTCCTATCGATTCAAACTCTTTTTTTTTTTTATATTGATCAAAACTGAAATGCTGTCTGCAAGAAAGAAATACAAGTCAGGCTCTTAGTTAGCTCTTCAATCGAAATATCTATAAAAATTCATGTAAAAACGAAAAGTTTCACCACTAATTTAGAAAAGAAGACTTACTATTTGTTCCCTTCTATATTACAAGATAGTATAAAGAATCTTATATTTTAGAAATACTCCCAGTAATTAACACCGCTCAATTATTGCATCCTTATCACTTCCAGCACTACTATCTGAAGGTTCATTATATTGACTCACACCTGGAGGCAAATGATCAAAGCCATGACTGTTAAAAATTGCTCCACCTAATCTCCACTTTCAGTGATCGCTGAATGCCAAAGGAAAACTATTACTTTTACTTTGTAAGTACGCAAATTCACGAGGGGCGCTGTGTTCAACTCCACAGAAGAATAAAATAAAATCGTACACGTCTAAATGTTTTTTTTCTAGGAGTGGTCCACTTTTAGACAAAGATATGAATGTGTTCTCATCATCCTATTTTACCATGAAAACACATTGTATATGAATTGTATGAGCATGTAGTCTTACATGATAGAATGTTAATGATGCTTTATGAGAAGGAAATAAAATAATTGTAAATAAGTAAAAGGTAACATCGGTTTATTTCTTATATTTTGATTATGTAAAGTCTATTATAAAATCGTATCTTTACTAATGTGATGAAGTTTGAGATATATGGCTTAGTATTTTGGCTATATAATTTTAAATTTCTACTAATAATAATACTTCTTAAATACTTGTAAGTTTTGCAATATCAATTTTGTTCAAACATCAAAACATTGGATATATAGTTATCCATAAAATATAAAAATAATATGCTTATGTGAAATGTTTTGATTGGATAAGCATGAGAAAGGGTCTCGATCCATTACATAGCAACCATCAAGGAAACAAAAATGAGTCTTGCAAGCAGTAAGACAATAAGAAAAAATAAACTAAAAGTAGAGAAAAACAAGTAGAAACAATAGAAAATAGAGAAGACTAGCCAAAGACTAGTAGGCTACATGGGTCACTTAATAGTTTGAGGCCTTTTAGAAGTGAAACTACTAATGCTTTGACTTGAAAATTTGTTTTTCAAATATTTCTTATTATTGTCAAATTTTAGAACTATACATAGCTTATAGGATTAATGAACTTTTTTTTCCTATATGTATGAAAGTGTGTAAACATATGATCTTTGCTTGTGCATAATGTGATCTTAAAGATTAAAATATTCACATTTCTTTTTTGTGTTTTACATTATATCCTAAGACATGCTAGATTGTGTGTATTCTCTCTCTCATACTTAGTGTAGTCTTGGGGATTAAAGGAACCTAGCTCTTATCTTTCCCATTAGAGGGATGCCTTTGGGATTCTATCACACTATAGGATCAATTCAACTCCCATTTTCTAGCTGAGCATTAAAGTGTGAGCTAAACTCTTATAAGTAGAATCATGTCAATCTATGGTAACCCTCTAATAAATGTATATTTTTAAGAAGCAAAGGTGGAGTGTTAGTTACACTATCCTCTGAATTGTTTAGAACTTTTCCCTCTCATCTAAAATTAGGTCTCGCATAACATTGACATAATCTTAGAAAACCTTAAAATTTGTGTTCATCCTAGCTTAAAAACTTTCAACCATTATTCCTTATGATGCATAACTAGTGAGGGGATTTTTTACATGCAATTGCAGTGTTGTAAATTGTATCCTCATGCAATATCATACTCATTTTGGGCTCACTTTGGTGTTTCTCCTTGTCTGTCATTATGCTTAATTCTACTGAAATAGTGCTTGATTTTAGAATTCTATTACCCTATTCATCCTTTCTAACTTTGTTCTAGCCTAGGATGATTGAACTAGGACACCTAGCACCCTATCCCCCCTAGACTATGGTGCGTAGTGCCATATTCCAGCCAAATCAGTTAGATATGTTATTTAGTTATGATGAACTACCAAATTAGTATATGGTTTGTGTGAGAAAATATATTAGCATTTACCTATCCTAATAGAAAATAATAGGTAGAAAAATTAAATGTAAATATATAATACAAGGGGTGCATAAAAATAGATATATCCCTACGTGATGTCCACTAATCACTAATTAAGTGTAAGATAACAATTTTGTGTATAGCAATAACCTTTCTTCTCTTTTTCTTGCTAGTGGAACATATCTTGAGTTGGAAGCCAAAATAGAAACTAAAAATAGAATGCCTTGTTGAGATGTGGGTATCTTGGTGGTTGCTTCAATGCTTAATAATATGTAGGTACCAAGATGTCATATTGGGCTTTTCTATTGTTCATGTTATTAATCAAGTTTTTCCAATTCAAACTATATTCTATTAATGGATATATTTTGAGTATCTAAGTTGATCCACTACTTCTATCATAAATTTATTGTGGTTGGGACTATCTTAACAACTCTCATTTCATTTCTTTGCAAATTGGCTTTCAAGAGTTCACATAATTTTACTCGAATTATCGTGTGATCTCAAAATTGTAGATTTTAATAAATTTTCAATGATTTTATCATATTTTCTTGCATGTTCGGCTCATTTGTGTCATTGTTGTATATTATCCTATCTCTCTATATAAATAAATTAAAAACATAAAAATTTTAATACATAGATTATTTATAATTTAACTCTAAAATTGTTACAATCAAATCCAGATATATGTAATAAGTTGTTGTAAAAAAATAAAGACCAAACCTAAAATACAAATGGAGATGTCACCTACCTCGCCTCTAGAGGTTGTCTTACTACTTGCAATTTTCATAGGACTCTTGTTACAATGTCGAAACAAGGGAAAAACCTAAGCCTTCTTCTGTACGAATTTTAGGGATTAATTAAATCAATATTTTTGGATTTTCTTTAGGTTTTTCATATTTTAAAAAATGAAATGACATAGGTTATAACAAAAAAAAATTCCTTTATGTAATTATCCTTTACAAAATTTATTTTCCATTTTCGCAAAAAAAATTAGGAACCTTGTCTTAATCTAAAGTTAACAAAGAACAAGGCGTTAATCACACATTTTTTTTTTTGAAAGACAATTTAAAAAATGTTGAATATGTTGGAAAATAAATATATCTATTTATTTTAACAAAGATGGCCTAGATCTTACCTTTGAGATTCAATATTATTTAAGGCACAAAATTTCATAGAAGGAAACTACAATGGCTAACATAATTTTTGAGTCCCCATGAGTCTCTGTAACTCTCTCTTAGCATAAGCATTTCATCCCCATTCACATTTACTTATCATTTCATTTAATGGGATTATATCAGGAAATTACATTTATCTATTTATTGGATTTGATGCATAATGGTGGTGGAGGATGGTGGTGCAGGTTGACTGTCAAAAAAATGTTCCAAGAACCCTTTTGGCATGAGACTCACCATGGAAAAAATGTGACAGTCAAAACTACTAGACAAGTTCTTTCAATGTGAGACATCATGAAAATATGGTGGGTTTCCCTACCTATAATATACTATTTGATAAACTTATAAGGCGTTGAGATGGGGGGTGGGGGGGTGTGAATTAGTGCAAGCAAAAACAATATGAATCTGATGACCAACTTAAACAACTTAAAACTTAACAAGCATAAGAGTAATATCACCACATAAGTTAATGCCCAATAAAAAAAATTCCACATAACACGAGATTTATATGTGGAAACCTAAAAGGGAAAAAACACAGTGGGAGTTAATACCCAAAAGTTTCACTATCTACAGAATAGAAATCTTGACCGGTTAAGGTCTTACAAATATTCCCTGTTAGGAGAAGACCCAGTTAGGAGTCACCTAGTTAAAGGATTTAATATGATAAGCCTTGTTAAAATATTTGACATGTTAGGATCAACCTCGCAAGAGGATTTAGGACTCAAATGTTGAGCCACCCTGTTAGGGGATTTACAATGTAAGGCCCATTAGGACCTACCTAGTTAGGGAATTTTACTGTTGCAAAATGTTAGGAAAACAACAATCAAATGATCTTCATGTAACACCTCTATGTCTAATAAGATCTGCTTCAGATCCTAAAAACTTCAACAACACATCAATGCAAAGCTTCACAAATCACCACATAATCAAATTCACATCCTTTGCTAATGATCTCACACTCTTACATACACACACCGACTTGATACCTCATCATACTTTTTATAAACATCTCTTAGTCAGCTATAACCTTGGAAAAATTTCCTAGGTTTAATGAATCTAGACATTCTTATATTACACACCTTACTTATGTCGGCCACCAAAATAACAAGCCAAAAATAAAAGAAATTTGTATCAGTTTACTGATTTAAGTGACTATATCACTACCGATTAAAAGTTCATCAGAATGCCTGCTCTGTACATCAAATATCTCTTGTCTGGTTGAATCTGCCAATGTGGTCATGAACATAGCTCCAAATACCTATCTCCATCATTGCTTTAAAATTGCATCATCCAACTCTTCATGAATCGCCTGTACTGGTTGTCGGAACGCAACTCTGTTCTTATTTACTAGTTGAAGTCCTATTTGTCAGTTCTATGTTAAACTATCTTCTGTACCGATTATACCTTACCAGTTGGCTTCCAAGATTTAGATGACTCCAAAAAAATTGTTGCCATGAATGACAACATAAAAGTTAGTCATCAAACATCAATCTCAATCTCTTCATCACATTCACCAATCAATCATTTACCAGTTCAAGCAAATGCCAACATTCTCCCCCTTAGCAATTGTGTGCTATTACAAAAATTAAAAGACTTATACTACAACTCCCACTCCCCCTTTACTTTTACATACAAAATTTGACTAACTCTTCAACTATTACTCCCCCTTTAACAATAATGCCAAACAAAGAAGTAAATACATGGAAAGATGAATACATTTATATCAAAATTGCATAGCATATATATAAATGTGAAAGTTATACTATCTTTTCCAATGCAATTCTAGAAAAAGCATCACTAAAATGAGACTTTAATTGTTTCAAATCATTATGCCATGTCTCTAAAATAGAGCTGGTAATCTTCGCGTGTCTTTATCTATCCAACAAGCTCCTCCATGGCATCTATGGTGCTCATCTTCAGTGTTGCAAGGATTTCTTCATACTCTTGGTAAGCTCGTTGCAAGATTTCCACCTTCCATATTAGTTGTGTCTATAATTCATGTAGTGATCTAGTCCTCTTCACCTGTTCATTCTCATAAGATTTCAGCTTATGCTGAAGTTCTATGATAGATCTTCCAAAATTTATTACATAATAATTAAAGGGCTTAAATGATTCATTTGTAACTTCAAGTTCTTTCTCTGCTTCCTACTTCTTCTTGTTCAAATCATCACAAAATAATGAAAATTTGGCCACAGTTGAAAGGATCTTACCACCATTCTATAATGCTTCTTTCAGGTAGTCCTTATTCACAACCAGAGCAACTTTGCCTTTATTAATATCTTTCATTAAGTGCTCTATTCGCTACTTCTTGTATTCTTTTTCAACACTCACATAAGTTGTATCATCAAAAGATTTCATTTGGTCTCCTTCATTAGCTACCTAGTGACCAATCTTGTTAATAGGAATAACAAAATTATCTGTATCAGTCTCCGATAGGAGACTAGACAAAATTTCAACTACATTTCTTATTGTCTCTGCCTCCTTCTGTTGTTCTTTCACCCTTTTCTTCTTGGCATGGGATTGCATAGATGTTGCAAATTCCATAAACTCAGTTGATCTTAAACTATCCATGTTTAGTGGTCCTTTAATGTTTATAACATCATCATCATCTTCATCAACAATTTTTTTTTTAGAATCAAGTGACAAAGGTGTCACTTTAGGCACATTATCCTCTATTTTCTTTTCTTTAGTTTTCTCTTCTACTTTGTCCACATTATTTTCTTCTATCTTCTTTTCCTCTATCTTCTTCTTTGCATCTTTAGTCACTTCTTCTTTCTTTTCACATTCATTATCCTTTTCAGTTTCCTGTACTGGTGGGGGTTGTGTATCAATAGTTTGAGCTATTACCGGTGGCTCTACATCCTTCTTTTCTTCTTCATCTTTCTTTTCTTCTTGTCCATGTTCCTGTTCATGTTTCTCAGACGTTTGAACATCAACATTGTGTATATATATATATTTCTAGTAGCATCAACATCATCATTATTACTAGTATCATCATCAAGGATAATCACAGGTTCAGTCTATGCATTCACCAGTTCATCATCTACCGGTTGATTAGCAAAAATAATCTCATCGGGTGAAAAATCATCAATATTTACATCATCTAGGAGATGTTCTTCCTTAAGTCTCTCTAGTTTCTCTTCTTCCTCATCAGGTATCAAATCTAGTAACTTCTTCAAAATTTGTTCAGTCTCCTCATGGACTAATTGTGTTTCCCTTATCAACATTCTTGTAAACCTCTTCTTTGATATAAAAGATGATTTTGCCCGGGCTAAAATCTCATCTATTTCCTCCTTAGTTGCTTTAGGCTGCAAGTTCTTAAGAACAAATTCAATGTACTCTTTATCTTGTTTCATGGTTGCTTGCCATCTAGCATCAATCTTATTGTACAAAGAATTAGGAATCTGCCCTTGCAATTCAATTAGGGCTTTACTATATTTATTCATCATAAAAACAACTGCATCTTCTATCTTCCTTTGTTCATCCTCACCAAAATTATCATACAATTTGTTCAATCCCTTAATAGTACTATATTCCTTAATACTTCTTAACAACTTTTCAAAAGGTGTGGGTTTAGTTACCAGTTTCATCATAGATTTGATAGTGGAAGTTCCAACAACCTTTGATTTCTTATCATTGGCCCTTAGGGCTTTCTTTTCTCCTTCGAACTCAGTCTCTTCTTCAACCATATTTATCGATTTTTGTGCTTATTATTTTTCCCTCTTACCAGTCTTAACCGATGCAACAGGTGGTTCAACAATCTTACTTTTTCTTCGGAACTAAATCTTTGATGGTTTTTCTTTCTTTATTTCTGTCGATTTTTCCTTCTTGGCTTTTGTTGGTTTATCTTTCTTTGTTGCTTTCTCCTTCCTAGCCAGTCTTAACCGATGCAACAGGTGGTTCAACAATCTTACTTTTTCTTCGGAACTAAATCTTTGATGGTTTTTCTTTCTTTATTTCTATTGATTTTTCCTTCTTGGCTTTTGTTGGTTTATCTTTCTTTGCTGCTTTCTCCTTCCTAGCTCTAGTCTTTACACTAGTGGGGGTACCGATTGGTGCACTTGATGTTTCAACCTATTGAGCAACATGCTTTGCTCTTGCTTTAGAAATTTTCTTCTTTGTAAATCCCGCTTGCTTTGCAAAGGCTTCAACTTCCTTTTAACCTTCTTAGAAATAATCGGTTTTTTAAGTTCTGAGTGCACTTATAAGGTTTTCTCCTTGTAAGTGCCAAACCATTGAGTAGTTGTGTCTACCATTTGGGCCAACAAATGATCAACATATGCAATTAAAAGATATTTTTCTACTTCATATCCCATGGGTATAACCCAAGTAGTCCAGGGCTCATGCAAGTACTTGTATCAACCATAAATCAAATTATGTTTTCATACCGGTATCCTTTCCCTTGCATGCATTTTCTTTCAAAAATATTTGAAATATCCCCATGCAACCTTTTCCAAAATCATTACCAAGCATTCTTATGATGATCTTCATTTGTACCAATGCTGGAGTACCATCTATCCATTGGATATCATCAATATTGTGGAAATAATTTTGAAAGTAAAAGAATAAACCAATAATTAATTGTCCAAACTTAAACCTTAACCTCTTATCCTTCTTGACAGATTCTAGGTTCAACACAAGTTGACTCCTCAATGCCTCCGATAAGTCATAATCAATATCCTCCTTGATCATCCAGTGGGCAGTGTGAATAGCAGCAATGGGGATGTTGTTCATCCTGCTAGAGTAATTGATCCGGTAACCAATCACCATATAAGCATACTTAACTGTCGGATCATTGATATTATTCACCATCATTTCTCTGTCATCCCATTTAGAACCTATCAAATTTTCTACATCCTCACAAGTGGCACAAAATCCAATGACTACATGAATAACTTCCTTAAAAAATTTATGTGGTCTATCAAGCCACATAAGCTAGTCATCAATTTTGCTAAGCACATATCTCACAAGTTCATCATCAAAATCATCAATGGTGTTTAGGGCATGGTGAAACCCTTTCTCGGTAACCCTCTTCAATTGTTCCTTCAAAATACTATTCTTATCACACAATGCTCTATACTGATAAAAAATAGGAGCCATACCAAGATCCTCTAGTTTTCAATGATAGATAGTTCTAACATCTTCAACATGTAAGACACCATAAGGAACTCTAGATAGGGCTCTGGCAGGATCATTTTCCTCAAACTTAAACGAATTCCTTTTGAATTTAGGTCGAGGCCCGTCGGTAACATCTACTAGATGTGGAGTGTCCATCTTCAGGGATTCAAATTTCAAAAGCAAAAAATGGGATATGTTTGATAAATACCTTTCAACGCTTCCACACTAGGGTTCCAAACACCGACAAAGCTTTCTTATCAATTGTCGATCGCAAATCACACCAATTCTCTTGCTAATTTGTTTAGATGCTTCATACACAAGCTCTTCTCTACTCTATTTGCTCTCTATGTGCTCAGAAGTATGCACTATGACAAATAATATTCAAAAAGTTTATTTTTATTTTCCCATTATTTACCGCATTAAATGCTATTACCGATAAAACCCTAAAAATTCTTTTAACATACTAGTACATTCTACTGATTGCCAAAGATACATCATTTCTACCGATTATGATCCAAAAACTCTTCATAACATCAAAATATATCAAAACATACAGATCAAACTTATCGCACTTCATCCAGGGGTTCTTCTAAAGATCTGACAATAAGCTCTCCCCAAGTTGTATAAACAACTCCCTTTACCGGTGAAGGGTTCTCCACACTAGGTGAAGAATTTGACTCCTTAAGTGGTTTATCATCACTCTTCTTCTTCCAAATTCTATTCATCTCAGCTTTGGTTTCCTCAATATCAACTTTCTTTTTCCCTTTCCGATCAAAAATTTGATTTATTGGTTAATTCTTCTTTACTCTGCAAAATTTAACAATGTGTCCTGGTTGGTGGCAATGATAAAAAGCCATACTAGATCCTCTCCAAGGTCCTGCATTTCCTCTACTAGTCCTTCTTCTGCAATTCATAGCCACATGTCCATAGTTATGATAGATTGTGCAAATCACATTCATCCTATTTTCCATCTCATAGGGGCTAGACCGATTAGCATGGGGTCTCTGCAAAGTAGGGTTTCTCCAGTCATTAAAATTCCTTTCCCAATCACCACCACATCTCTGCTTCATGTGAGGTGTTGGATTATTAGCTCCATACCCAGATTCAATAGATCTATGCCCATACATGTTGCATGTGTAACAATATCCATTAAAGTTTCTAGACACATATATTTGATGAGTATTAAATTTATAACCAGTATCAACATTAAATCTACTTCTACAAACATTAGCAGTATGTCCAGGTTTATGACAATTGAAACAAACAGGATTATTAGATTTCTTACTAGTGGGTTTCTGAATTTTAGGTGTAGATTTACCTTCTTCCATGTTGTCCTTAGCACTAGAAGACTCACCTTTCTCAAATATTGTATAACCCAATCCATTGTGTCACCTTTCATCCTTTGTGACTGAATCTATTCATGAAGCATGGTACAACTTTTGTTGAACTTAGCAAGTTTTTCATTAGCATCAGTAAGCTCTTTAGTAAGATCTTCATTCTGCTTCATAAGAGTCTCTCTAAGAGACATTGTCATATCAGGTTTTTCCTTTATTTCTTCTTTTTCTTCTTTTTCCTCATGCCAATGAGCATACAGGGTACCAACTTCCTGATTCAACTTAAAGATCTCATGTTCTGGTGTCCTCCTAGCTTCAAGTTCTTGACTCATTCTGATTGTTAAGGATTATATCTCTCTCCTCAAGTTAGCCTTCTCATCATTTAGTTTCTCCACTTCATCACCCAATGCATCTATGTTTGCTTCATCAAAAGAGATTCTTTCAAAAAACCCCAACAGTTATTCAGTTAGCTCTTTCCTTCTAGCAAGTGAAGCTTTATACATGCCTCTCAATGTTTCTAGGGCTTCCTCAATTTCTGCAAGTCTATTAGACATCTCTTTATATCTCATTCCTTCCCCCATGTCTACCTCAAGGATCCTTCCCAAGCGGTTAAGCCTCAAGGAAGTTAGGCTCTGATACCAATTGATAAACTTATAAGGCAGGGAGAGGGGGGGGAGTGAATCAGTGCAAGAAAAACCAATATGAATCTGATCACTAGCTTGAACAACTTAAAGCTTAACAAGCATAGGAGTAATATAACCACATAAGCTAATTCCTAATAAAAAAAATTCCACATAACAGAAGAGATTTATATGTGGAAACCCAAAAGGAAAAAACCATGGTGGGAGTTAATACCCACAAGATTCACTATCTGCAAAATAGAAATCTTGACCGATTAAGGTCTTACAAATATGCCTTGTTAGGAGCAGACTCGAATAGGGGTCACCCGGTTAAGGAACTTAATATGATAAGCCCTATTAAAAACTTTGACCTATTAGGATCAACCTCACAAAAGGATTTAGGACTCAGATGTTGAGCCACCCTATTAGGGGATTTACAATGTAAGGCCTGTTAGGACCTACCCAATTAGGGGATTTTACTGCTACAAATTGTTAGGAGAACAACACGCAAATGATCTTCATGTAAGACCTCTATGTCTAATA
Organism: Cryptomeria japonica; assembly: GCF_030272615.1. Lineage (NCBI taxonomy): Eukaryota > Viridiplantae > Streptophyta > Pinopsida > Cupressales > Cupressaceae > Cryptomeria > Cryptomeria japonica. The sequence continues at coordinate 284,585,559 of NC_081414.1, read as the reverse complement.
AGATCTGATTTAGATCCTCAAAACTTCAACAACACATCAATACAGAGCTTTACAAATCACCGCATAATAAAATCCGCATCCTTCACTAATGATCTCACACTCTTACATACACACATCGACTTGGTACCTCATCACACTTTTAATAAACATCTCTTAGTCGGCTACAACCATGGAACAATTTTATAGGTTCAATGAATCTAGAAATTCTTACATTACACACCTTACTTATGTCGGCCACCAATATAACAAGCTAGAAATAAAAGAAAACTGCATCGGTTTACCGATTTAAGTGACTATAGCACTACTGGTTAAAAGTTCATCAAAATGCTTGCTTTGTACATCAAATCTTGCTTGTTTGGTTGAATCTGTCAATGTGGTCATGAACATAGCTCCAAATACCTATCTCCATCATTTCTTTAAAACCACATCATCCAACTCTTCATGAATCACCTATACCGGTTGTCGGAATGCAACTCTGTTCTTATTTGTCAGTTCTCTATTAAACTATCTTCTGTACTGGTTATACCTTACCGGTTGGCTTCCAAGATTTAGATGACTCCAAAAAAATTGTTGCCATAAATGAAAACATAAAACTTAGTCATCAAACATGAATCTCAATCTCTTCATCACATTCACCAATCAATCATTTACCGGTTCAGTCAAATGCCAGCACTATTGACTAATGAGAATTGAAAACTATATAGCTTGTATACATGTCAAACACATTATAATAGATTAGAAGTAAATATGTGTGATCTTAATATATAGGTTTGTACCAAATTTTCACCTCAGATCTTACATCTTTAATATAATTAAATTGGCTAGGTAAATTAAGTTGGGGGTACTAAGTGGTATTTAACCTAGATCCATGAAATTCTTATGTGAACATCACATTGTCCATATATAACTAAATAGGTCATTGTTTATATTCATGCATAAATTTTTATGGACATTTAGTAAGAACTAATAATGAAATCAATTGTAATAAGGCACTTGTTAGATCATGATAACTGGACTTTAGCTAAGAGATAATCCACATTAATTTACCATATTAGTGTACATGTGTTTATATGGTCATTTGATCTTTCTATTACATGTAGAACACAGTGGTGGAAATAAATACGTAGATTTAAATCATATATGTTCCTTTAAATGACAAGAAAAAAGGTAATGAAAAGAATGTTTTGATTGTAGTACTATCTTAAAGACTTCACATATACAAGGAGAATGTTATGAGCCTTTAAATAAAAAAATAAGGAACCTCAAATGCATTATAAGTGAAATTACTTGTGCAGTTAAAATGTTTCCTGAATTTTGAAAACTCAAGAACTCTATAGGTGTTACCATCATTGAATGATATTTACAATGCTGTAGAGATACATTTATTAAGCAAGAGATGCTCATCTATTGTAAAAATATGTGAAAGTAAAATCGAAAAGATCACATAAACAAAAGTAGTAACAAAACAAGTTAAGCAAGGAAGAAGAATTAAATAAGTAACTTATCCCTTGAGATTTTACCAAGACCCTAATGACATTAAGGATGTTAGGATTGAATAAAATAAGATAAAAATAAAACAAGAGACAAAATCTCTCCATTTCTTTTACCAACTAAACTTCTGTAGCTAGTATATCAAGGGCTCTTCAAGTGGATTAATTTTAGGAGCATTTTATGATAATTCCTTTCTAACAACATCAATCCATGAAAATATCCTTGGCACTATCTAATTTGATGCTAGGATTCTTGGCATCACCTCGTAATAAGTAATTGCCATCGCATACCAATATGTCATCATCCAATGTAGTTCTAGTATGCATAATGGGCTAAGAGTTATTCAAGTGTTGCTCAAAACTAAAAAAATGTGCATTGGGTTGAGTTCTTTATGTGGCCATGATAGGAGAAATATCTTAATACATTTTTATAGCTATAAATGGTACACCCTTTTATATAATAGGTCTTGTGTAACTACTTTTTCTTATATGTAGGCCTATGCAAGTATGAATTACACCGATACTTATTGTGTGAAATCCTAGTCCAATTAGCTTATCTATTTGATTTTGATCATAAATCCAATCAATATCCATAACCTTATCCTATCATACATAAATATAATCTTATTATTTGACCTATATTATTTCTATGGTTGCTAGGTCATCCTTGTGATCTTGTTCCATTTAAATGTAAAATTCAAAATGGATAATTTAATTAATGAGTGCCATCTTACACTTTGATTCTAGGATAACTTTGAATAATCCTATATAATTTAGTGTTATGGGTACATATTAAAAATTATGAGCATTTTCATTCATTTTGAAATTTGAAATGTCTTAAGATCTATTCATTCACATCCACACTCAAATCAATCCAACAATGTAAGATATCTAATCACACTCATTATAGTTTGTGTGAGTTACTTAATAATCACTATAGAATTCATGTCCATGATTAAGACTTAGTATTTATCAAGATAACTTTTGTTACAACTAGATTGAGAAAAAGATCTAAAGATGCAATAAATGATATCACTACCAAAATATCTATTTATCTAAGAATTCCGAAAAGAAAATTATAGTTTAATAAAGATTAAGTTCATAACTATGAAGCAAGTTTGTGGTTGTGAATCTCATCCAAACGAATGAACATGAGTTGAGATAAAGAGAATATGAATATTTTAATTTTGATCCAAATATATTGTTGTTGACAAATAAAATAATAAAAGTCAAATAAAATAACTGTCTTTACATTTTTACATATATCCTCTACGCGATGATTTTTATAAATAACTTCTCATGGTCTTCCAACTAGAAAGACGAATGATAAAAGACATCAACTCCGCATAGAAAGAGCGCGTGGGAGTACTTTACATAGAATGAAGGAAATACTATTTGTTTAGTTTGAAGCGACGGGCGTTCCATGTTTGTTTGAGCACAAGAAAGAAAAAGTCTTATATGTCACAGATTTCATAGTATGGTAATTCTCCTCTTTTAATCAAGAAAATGAATGATTAATTCAGAGTACACACAATATAGAAATTAATGTCAGTATGTAGTCTACGATTCTAAGACATTAATTTTATTTCTTATGATTAGCTTTGCATATAGATATGGATAATGCTTTATAAAATGGATATGAATGTGTCTTTATCATCATATCCTACCATGGAAGTTTGGTACACAAATATTATGAAAAATGATGTTAGTTTGTAGTCCACTATACTGAGATATGAATATTGTTTAATAGGGAAATTTATTTTGTACGGTTATTGTATATAATGAAATTTGGAAGATTAAAATATTGTAAAATCAACAAACATCCAATGACATAAAATTCTAGTTCTACAATTAAGAATCCATCATAAACTAATGAAGAACCTCAAACATCCAAATCACAACAAAATATAAAGATTATACCATTTACATGCTTAGTAGGGTTTGATCTCCATTGTTTCCTATCTCCATTGATCTTGTTTAATATGATTGCTCTCAAATTTTATGTTTGCACAAGAGCTCAACAAATAACAGATTGTGGTTGTGAAGTCACTTGATGGCTTGAAGATTGGTTGCATAAAAGTCTTAGTTGCTTGAATGATTAGGGTTATCAAACGATGAAAGAATACTCTTATATAGAAAACACCTTAGAAAATGAAGGGATGGGATTAAGAGGTGAAAGGATAAATGGTAGGTAAGAAAAAGGATAAAATATTGGAAAGGTGGTTAGGATAAAATCAAGAAATAAATGGCAAGTGTCATGGAGGGAAAAGGATAATGAATTAATTAAATAAATAAAAATTCATTTAATTAATAGAGGAAGTGGGGCCAATTAAATAAATTTATTTATTTAATTTAGGGAAACGATAATTTAAATCAATAAAATTTTATTTAATTAATAAAAAGCTTAAGATAAAATAGTTAATTACATTAAATATCTATTTAATTAGGAAAGGACAATTTTAGGTGTCTACAGTTTTCTTTGTGGAGAGTTTTTGGTAAGATATGGATGTTGTCATATAAGAAAATTTACTTTTCTATCATAATTTTTGTGTAGAGTTTTCTGTATAAATACTTTTTCTAAATTTTTTATGATTTTTTATTTCATGTGAAAGATTGACTCAATTCATGATTAAAATCTAATGAAGTCAACAAGAAAAAATATAGAACTTTAAATACATTTAAATAATTAAAATTGATAAAAATTTCAATTGAAAATCATTTTATTCATTAGTATCCACTAAAATATATAATTAACAAAAAAAAAAATTAGTTTAAACTAAAATATATTTTTCTAAATTTTGTGTTGAGATGTATATCTATCTATATTTGTTTTTAGTTTCATTTGGCATTTTTCATTTAAATAAAATACATACACAAGTATTTAGCAAAGTAATACTCTCTCACTACTTTCAACATAAATTGATTAACAATTCATACCAAATCAATTAGGATTGTTTACACACATTTTCATTTTAATCTCAAGCAATAAAAATAAATGCATCCAATATTAAATTTATTAAACAATTATAGAAGAAGGTTTATTAAAGGGGGAAAACATCTAAATATATTTTACAAATAGTGCAATGCCCCCTGCGAGGAACCTCAAGGAACTAGAAAATCATTCATACAATAACAGATAAATGTAATGAATAGTATTTTAAAAGAGAAACATTTAATAACTAGTGTCTACCCCAACTATAATGACAATAATAATATCTCTAATTAAAATCTCAATCCAAAGTTTGGACATTCATATGGTAGAGTTTACTATTCTCATGTCTGGTGTTCATTTAGTTGTCAATCCAGGAATGTAAAACTTGAAATGGGTCTGCAATATATATGCACTAAGCTCTTTAAATGATTATTCTAAATTACTGCAGGAAAGGTAGGAATGGAAATCATAAAAGGCTAAATGAAAGCTTTACAAAACTCTGCTAAAATGATCTAATGAAAATAACAGGAATCACACCGTTCTGCCTTGGCTGCAGGAACAATCAAAGGATCTATTTCCAATGGCTACAAGAACAATCCAGTCATGAACTTCTACTGCAACTAAGTAAAAACTAACTTCAATAATCATAAACACAAGATCACTCACCAAGTGGGCCCCCTTGGATGAGTGATATCAAACTCTCAGCAAGAACTATTAATAGATCAGAATAACATATTTTTATTCATTTCTTCCTGAAAGATGATTACATATTCTAAAAGAGAAAATTTAGAATGCTCAAAAACTCTGCTCAATCCCTTTCCATTCTGTCTAACTCTCAGAAAAGAAGGAAGAGCTTATTATAAAGAAAAGATAAACTACAATGGACAACTCTAGTTATGCCCAGAAGGAGAGGCGGATAGCTATCAGATGAAGGGGATAACAAAGAGCTTGGCTGCAGGAACTATGGATCTGAAACCGAACCACAGTCTTTGCACGCCAAAGTGATATTTTGCAAATTAAACATGCACTAGAGTTAAACTCCCATGGTGAAGTACAACAGCCCCGATTATGCCATAGATTGCGCTTGTTTGAATCTCCTTCAGTTTGACCTCCAGCTATCTGAACGTGATTCTCCAGTCCTTAGGCACGAAAGAAAATCCTCCACCGTAGCATCAATTATTATCTGCACTAAAATAGAAACAACATACAAGGACATGCATATGTATCTTACTTAACTAATACATTCATTAACTCACATATGAAATCATCCTAAATAATCTGCATATCATAGGGACAAACCATTTGGCTACAAGAATAATTTGGCATGGCTGCACGAATTAACGGACAAAGTTCAAACATGATTTCTTAAGTTCAGTTTTAAAACATGGATTACATAAAGTCATTTCACAATATTTTACTATCACAATGCAACCCAAAAGATACCAAAAACCTAAAAGTCCTGATAAAAAAACATGTCAATGCACCGACTTATCATGCCCCCCAACTTTAAGGATTTGCTGCTCCTATAGCAATTACCCTCAACCCTTTAACTGTAGCTTCTCCTTCATCAAAAGAATGCATAAATTCCGCAGTTATTTCGTCGTTGAAATCCCTGCTTCTCAAGAAATAATCTAGCTAGCCATGGTTTTGGAAATAATGCACACAGACAACATCCTTCAGCAACCCTTCATGGACCGTTGGTTCATGGCGAATCAGATCACCACCCATCTTTTACCCTAATACTTCTACAGCTTCACCAAAATGTTTGATAGATTCACAAAAACTAAAATCTATATATCTTAATTTTGGTGGCAGAACTTATTATTCACTCACGTGAAATAATAATCATCATAAGTAATGTCAGTTAGGAAATCAATTCAGGATAAAAAAATCTTACTGGGAAAAAGGACCACAAAGTACCCCCCCCAACTTAACCTAGCACGTGTCCACACAAGTTGATGAGATTTCAGGTTTGGAGTGGATTAAAATGGGATTAAAATTATAATGACCTAATAAATGCATAATTAAAATAAAGTACAATATACACGTACTTGCAATTGGGCGAAAATGATGGTGAAATGAAATGAAGTGACAGGTAAGAAAGTGGGATGGAGTGTAGTGGATGGAACTTTATGTACAAAGAACAATATTTCTCATGGAAATATTTTATTATGATATAGTAAATAAGTTCACTGCAGAGGCTGCAAGAACATCACCTTTATCAACATGCTCAAATGCAACAGGAAGCTCATGAATTGATATCGAATCATTGGTAGTTGTTGCAGGAACTTTGCCAGTTGCTGCAGGAACTTGTTGTGCATTTTGAGGAGCAAACTACTACAGGAACTCTTCTCTAGTAGTTGGCTTGTGATAAAGTCGTAGTTGGTGTCCATTCACTAAGAGTTTAAATCGAATAGGATCTATTGTGGACAACCAAACTGCTCCATTGTGAAAAACTTCTTCTACCTCATAAGGACCTAACCACCTTGTTTGGAGTTTTCCCATAGCATCCTTATATCTGGAATCATACAGGAGTGCCCAGTCACCAACTTTGAATTTATTTTCTCTAATATATTTATCATGCCATCTGGCTCTTTGGTTTTGAATCAACTCTGTCTGTTGAACAACTATCTTTCTCCATTCATCAAGAGCATTTAACTTCTGAATGCATTCCTTCTGTGCTTCAGACAATGTCATATTCAGTTGTAGAGCTGTTCTCAAGGTTTTATGCTCAAATTCAATAGGTATCATTGTTGTTTTTCCATAAACCATCTCAAAAGGTGTGAATCCAATTGGTATTTTCCATGTTGTTCTATATGCCCAAATTGCCTCTGAAAGCCAATTAGACCAATCTTTCTTGTGGATAGACACTATTTTTGTAAGAATAGCCTCAAGCTCTTTGTTGGTAACTTCTACTTGGCCATTTGACTGTGAATGATATGGAGTAGATTTCCTGTGTCTTATATTATATTCATTGACCAAAGCTTTTATCAATGTTGATGTAAATTGAGGTCCCTGATCTGAGAGAATTTCCCTGGGTACTCCATACCTTGTAAATATTTCTTCATAAAGAAATTCAGCTACCTTATTATCTCTTGCATGTTACATAGCTCTAGCTTCTACCCATTTTGTCACATAGTCTGTACATACCAAGATATAAGATTTTCCATTAGAAGGTGGATCAATGGGGCCAACAAAATCTAATCCCCATTTGTCAAATGGTGTAATAGATATTTGAGGATATAGTGGCATCTCATCAGATTTTGTAGGTCTACCTATTTGCTGACATATGTCACACTTCCTTTTGTACTGAGCCACATCTTTATGTAGTGTAGGCCAATAATAACCAGTATTGAGTATTTTCAGTGCTGTCCTTTTGGCAGCAAAATGACCTCCACATGGCTCATCATGACATGCATGCAAGATGTCATATGTTTCATCCTCTCTAACACATCTTCGCTTGACTTGATTAGGTCCAGTATAAAATAGACAATCAGCAATCCATGAAAAGTTGAAAAAAAATTCAACTAGCAACCTTCTTTCCTTAGGAGAAAAAGAAATTGGCATCTTAGCTCCAGCTAAATAGTTGGCAATATCAGCATACCAAGGAGTATGAGCTTGTATGAGAAACAAATGCTCATCTGGAAAAGTGCCATCTATCATTGTAGAGTCTTCCTACAATTGAAGACGTGAAAGATAATCTGCAACAACATTAGACTTCCCTAGCTTATCAACAATTGTGATATCAAATTCTTGCATCAACAATAACCAGTGAGCCAGTCTACCGATGATTGATGGCTTATTCATGAGATATCTAATTGTAGTATGATCTGTATGCACAAATATGGGATACCCTGTAATATAGTGTCTAAACTTGTTAAGGGCATACATGACAGCTAGCATTTCCTTTTCAGTAACTGTATAATTCAATTCAGGTCCTTGCAAATTCTTGCTGATATAATATATTGCATTTTCCAACTTGTCAAGTTTTTGTCCCAACACTGCTCCTATATCATAATCAAATGCATCAGTATGGATTTGGAATGGTAGAGACCAATTAGGTCCTTTTAGAACTGGTGCTTGATTCAAAGCATTCTTAAGTTTTAAAAAAGCTTCATTGCATGCTGAGGTCCATTTAAATTCTGCATCTTTACTAAGCAGTGTATGTAAGGGACTTGCAATTTTACTAAAATCTTTGATAAAGCTTCTGTAGTATCCAGCATGGCAAAGAAAACTTCTCACATCCTTCTGCTTTACAGGATCATTAATATGCTGAATAACCTCAATCTTTGCTGGATCCACTTGTATGCCTTGTATAGATATATGATGACCAAGGACTATTCCTTCTTCCATCATAATGAAACACTTTTCACTATTTAGAGACAAGTTGTAGTCTTCACACTGCTGCAAAAATTTCTTCAAATTACCCAATGCTTGATCAAATTCAGAACCATAGGTTGTAAAGTCATCCATGTAAATTTCCATAATATCTTGAGAAATATAAAAAAAAATACTAATGACTGCCCTTTGAAAAGTGGCTGGAGCATTACACAACCCAAAATGAAGAACAGAATATGCATAAGTGCCCCATGGACAAGTAAATGTTATTTTCTCCTGATCCTTAGGAGCTATTTGTATCTAATTATAGCCACTAAATCCATCCAGGAATGAAAAATATCTCTTACCAGCAAGAGAATCCAATACTTGATCCACAAATGGTAGTGGAAAATGATCCTTCCTTGTGGTTAAGTTCAAAGCTCTATAATCAACACATACTCTCCATTTGCCTCCCTTTTTAGGAACTATCACCAAAGGTGATACCCATTGACTGTCAGAGATAGGATAGATAAACCCAGCTTTCAACAATTTCTACAATTCTTCTTTAACTATCTCCTTCAAGGAAGGATTGACTCTACTTTGAGGTTGTCTAAGTGGGCAACACTCATCCTTTATGTAAATATGATGAGTATAAACTGTTGGATCAATTCCATTCATATCCTTGTAATCCCTTGCAAAGGCATTTCTATGGACCTTTAGCAAGTCCACCAGGCTATATTTCTGAGTATCTGCTATATTTTTATTAATGTTCAAATATTTATTCAATTCAACATCTATCTTGATAGTAAGATCAATTTGATTTATATCAGAAATATGAGAATATGACAATTATTGCGACAACAAGGTATGCAAGATATCAGTGGCTACAGGAAAGTCCAACCCTGCAATATTCAGAACCAATTCCTGCAATTCTTGGTCTTCTATTAATTCATTTATCAAGACCTTATAAAGGATTGATTCTTCATCATATAACTGCATGAGTGGCACTCAATTAATCATCATAAGGTGATTAATAGAGTCAATTTCTTCAGATTCCTCTCCCAAAATAGGCCAAACAGTCTGTTGCTGCTCAAGCTAAGGTTGTGTAGGGGAATACAAGGCCAATGTTTTTGTGGTACTACCATCTAAAATAGTCATGTCTCTTGATCTACACCCAATATATGCATCAACTATGGCCAGCCATGGTCTTCCCAAAATGACTGGATATCCCCCCAATGTTGCTTTTGGGGATAAAATCATAAAGTCTGCAGGATATTCCCAGGAATCTAGAATGACCGCTATATCTTCTATCATACCATCAGGTCTTACTACAGAGCCATCAACAAGTTGGAGAACTGTGGTTATAGCCCTTAAACTATCTATCTCTAGATGTTTCATTACTTCCCTTGTCATTACATTAATGGCTACCCCTAGATCAACTAAAACATTTTTTATTTGACTGCCATTAATGACTATACTCACAACAGGACTACCTGGATCAGAATACTTTGGAATAGCAATTTTTCCTAACATAATATCAGCCAATTAACCCATAACATGAACTATTTGTGGATCCTTTTTCTTTCTATCAGGTTTCTTTAGGCATGCCTCTCTCAATGCTTTACCATATATTGGAACATCCTTTATTGCTTGCAGCAATGGAATTTTAACACAAATGTGCTTTAGTTGATCAAGAATGTCAAAGCTTTGTTGTTGATCAGTTGAAACTTCTTTGTCTTTCAATCGATGGGGAAATGGTGGTAATATTTGATTATGAGGTATTACATCTTTAGGATCAGAGATTGGTTGCTCTTCTTGTACCTCAGTAATAACTGGCTGAGAGGGATTAGGTAGTGTTGTTCCAAATCGAAGGTGAATATCATCTAGTGATAAAGAATAGGCTGGGTATTGATTAGCATCACCTGAATAAGCTTCTTGTTGTTGTTGAGATTTGATATTTGGATTAGGCAATGGTTGAGTAAGTAGTTGTGTTGGCTTGTGAGGCGGTGTTGTGGCTATAGGAGGTGGCATTAAAGAAGGAGGTTGTGGTTGCTGAGCAGGGGGCTGATATCCAGAAGATTGGGATGACCATGATGGGTTTCCCCTCCATTGAGAGGTAGGTTGCCAACTCCCTTGAAACTGGTTCCCTGTACCCTGAGGCAGATACCAGTTTCCCTGTGGCTGCTGACACTGGGGGATTTGATTAGCAAATTATTGTCTTTGGCCTTGTGATTCATACCAATGTGGATAATTACCAAAATTTTGAGAATACTGTGGTTGCCATTGGTTATTTGGTGCATAAGAATTACCACTATAACTAGAAAAGGAAAGTGGATCAAGTGGCATACCTTGCCTCTGAAAATTTGGTCTTCTCTGAGCAACATAGAATACTTGTTCATCCTCACCTTGAATTGGTTTGAAATCAGGTACTTCAACATTTGCAACCATCTTACATCTGTAATCTTTCTTCCGCTACTTATAATGAGGACATAATTCTGCAAGAAATGCATCAACTTCCTCATGCTTCTTCTTAGCTGCTAATGTATCCAACTGAGTAGCCATATTGTTTATAATGTCCTCCTTGAAATCTTTTAACAAATGGCTAAGTTCGAACCTAGAAACTCTAGTTCCAGATGATGATGATAGTGCTCCTGGATTCAATCTCCTATTCTTCTTAGAAGTAGGTCTGGAATACTTCTTGCAAATTTGTCCTATTTCAGCCCAAGTAGATTGTGTAATGTCACCTCCCCCCATCAAATCTAAGGAATCGATGCTTTCATCACTGATACCCCTTAAGAATATCAATTTGAGGGAATCTTCATTCAAAGTACTATGCTTGGACTTCTTGACACCAAACAAAAACCTTTCCAGATAATCCTCAAGGCTCTCATCTTCAGTTTGTGTCATTCTAAAGATATCATCCCCATGACGATGAGTGCCTCTACAATAATCTTTGTATTTTGCAAGAAACAACCATTTCATCTCATCCCATGTATTGATTGTGCTACTACCCAAGCTCATAAACCATCTCAAGGATGACTCCTTCAAAGTGGCTGGAAAAATTTTAAGTCTATGGGCATCTATAGTATAGTCAAAACTCCTACAGAGAACATCAAACTCAAATAGAAATATATCAGGATCCTCTATCACCAGCCCATAGAATTTAGGAAGTGAAGATGCTGGAATGTTCTTGAGGTTAGCATTATCATACTGGTCAGAGATGGGAAACTCAAATGTTGGACCAGGTGGTGGTGGTGGAGGATTATTTCCACCAAGAGGTGGGTTCCCTTGCATTGGACTTATGGGGGTTATTACAATAGGTGATTCTTCTTCTTGTGAACCAAAAAGGAACTGAAGACTGCCTTCTGGAAATTCAAACTCAGGGTGATTCAAATTTTGTGTGACTTGATATTGCTCAAAAAAGGGTTTATATCTAGAAAACTATCTTCTGCATGGGTAGTATGAGTGGGTAAAAATCTACCTCTAGCATCTCTTCTTCTATTATGCATGCAGATTCATGAAATTCAAACAATTAACTAGAAACTAAAATAATCATAAAACACTCTTATCTTGACACCATCCCCAGCAATGGCGCCACAAATGTCTACCCCAACTATAATGACAATAATAATACCTCTAATTGAAATCTCAATCCGAAGTTTGGATATTCATATGGTAGAGTTTACTATTCTCATGGCTGGTGTTCATTTAGTTGTCAATCCAGGAACGTAAAACTTGAAATGGATCTGCAATATATATGCACTAAGCTCCTTAAATGATTATTCTAAATTACTACAGGAAAGGTAGGAATGGAAATCATAAAAGGCTAAATGAAAGCTTTACAAAACTCTATTGAAATGATCTAATGAAAATAATAGGAATCACACCGTTTTGCCTTGGCTGCAAGAATAGTCAAAGGATCTATTTCCAGTGGCTGCAGGAACAATCCAGTCATGAACTTCTACTGCAACTAAGTAAAAACTAACTTCAATAATCATAAACACAGGATCACTCACCAAGTGGGTCCCCTTGGATGAGTGATATCAAACTCTCAGCAAGAACTATTAATAAATCAGAATAACATATTTTTATTCATTTCTTCCTGAAAGATGATTACATATTCTAAAAGGGAAAATTCAGAATGCTCAAAAACTCTGCTCAATCCCTTTCCATTCTATCTAACTCTCAGAAAAGAAGGAAGAGCTTATTATAAAGAAAAGATAAACTACAATGGACAACTCCAGCTACGCCCAAAAGAAGAGGTGGATAGCTGTCAGATGAAGGGGATAACAGAGAGCTTGGCTGCAGGAACTGTGGATCTGAAACCGAACCACAGTCTTTGCACGCCAAAGCGATATTTTACAAATTAAACATGGACCAGAGTTAAACTCATATGGTGAAGTACGACTGCCCCGATTATGCCATAGATTGTGCTTGCTTGAATCTCCTTCAATTTGACCTCCAGCTATCTGAACGTGATTCTCTAGTCCTTAGGCACGAAAGAAAATCCTCCACCGTAGCATCAATTATTATCTACACTAAAATAGAAACAACATACAAGGACATGCACATGTATCTTACTTAACTAATACATTCATTAACTCACATATGAAATCATCCTAAATAATCTGCATATCACAGGGACAAACCATTTGGCTATAGGAGTAATTTGGCATGGCTGCAAGAATTAATGGGCAAAGTTCAAACATGATTTCTTAAGTTCAGTTTTAAAACATGGATTACATATAGTCATTTTACAATATTTTACTATCACAATGCAACCCAAAAGATACCAAAAACCTAAGAGTCCTGATAAAAAAAACATGTCAATACACCGACTTATCAACTAGTATTAATTAAAGTTCATAACACATATATTTCCAAGAGGCTCCTCAACAACATATAACAATTCTGAATTGCATGAAACATGAAAGTATAACCATAAGAATTAATGCATATTACATACTAATCACATTAATCCATTGCATATGATTAACATATCCAAACCATGTTAAGCTAAGAATCAACTAAAATAAAATTTAACTTATAAGCACATAATGGACTATCTGTACCAACGTAGCACAATCTAAAACCACTAAACATAAACTAACCTTACAATAAATTATCGAATTACATCAATATTTATCATTAATAGAGTGATACAAAATTACAATTGTACAAATATTACATGAAACACCATCATATATACATTTTCAATATCAGCACTAGAACACTAACAAGATGCACCAACAGAAGAAGACCGCAACCACACTCTACAAGGAAACTGACTTCCAAAGGTAGGCCAGAAGCACTCAACCATGTGGAACCCAAAGGTCCACCCCAGTGTGTTAGGGAGATAGACACCAAGTCCTAATAGACACACAAAGGTAACCAAAATCTAACCATCCCAAGGAAATTATAGTACCAACATCAAGGTCTACCATGAGAGGATCGATACGACAAAACTTTGGGTAAGGTGCTGAGACATATTAGGGAAGGAGTGGCATCACATGGCCCCTCCCAGGGTACACATGCAGCATCAACAACCTTTCATGAGGACAAGGTGATCGAATATGCTAGCTCCAAATGTCTCTCGCACTAATGTATGCAATTCCATCTCGAAATATCCCATGGACAGACAAACAATTCTAGCTCCAAACATCTCACAGACAGACAAGCAATGTTAGATCCAAACATCACATAGATGGACAAGCAATGTTAGCTCCAAACATCACATAGATAGACAAGCTCATCTTCTCCAACCCTTCTAGAGCCTATACAAGCACTCATGACATGGGAAAGGAAAAACTTAATTATCTTGATTAATGTGTTACATTAGTTCATTATTATGTTATCACTTGTTAAGAAACTCGACAATGAGTTACCTAGGTGGCCACTTTGGGCCCTGACCCCCATTGCGAGCCACTCCTCTTTAAGACTCCAATACAACCTCCCCACTTGTTAACCCAATCCTAGGGTAGAAAACTAGACATACAAATCTAATCAAAAAATGAGTACGCCATCCTAATAATACAGCTTATGCACCATAACCACATGGTCTGATCAATCAAAAAGGAGTAATATTGCCACATCCTGAATATCCAATCATACTCAATAAATAAAAAACATCCAACTAGGGGTAAAAACATAAGGTTTACCAACCACCCCTAAAATCCTCTAAGGATACTATAACTTGATAAAAAATAAAACCCTAAGGTAATCTATAGATCAAACTTAATTGAATAATACAATAAGACTATAAGGTATGAAATATCTGAAATACATTAAAATCATTATTAACCACCTAATTCAAATTAAATCATTATATTAACTTTATTAATCAGGGTTATCAATAATGGAGCCGAGTGAGAGCAGGATCTTTGTCGGTGCTAGGGTTTCTGCATCTGAGGATGCAAGCAATGGTGATGGGGATGAAGAGGATGAAGGAGAGAGGGTGTTCCTCCTCCTAGAAGACTTGGCATCAAGGCTTTTGTGGACTTTGTTGAAGCTTTGTTTCCACTTGCCCTACGTGCTAGAGTTTGTGGTATATCCCCCTTTGGTGCTCTTGGTTGTCTACTTTGTGTGGCTTGTGGCTATCTTCCCTTCTTCGTTCTTGACTGATTATTTTGTGTGGCCTATTTGGATCATTTGGATTTGTGGTGCTTAACCTATTCGGATTGCTTGGGCCAAGGATTCTAGGTTGGTCGATGTGAGGGTGGGGGCTGCGGTGGTGATTGTTTGAAGGCATTACTCTTTGTTGGGTTTTTTTAGCTCCTCCCCTCTGGTGCAGAGGGCTTGCGAGGGTGGTGCTTTGTCCTTGTGTTGATGGGTTTGTGGCTCTATTTTTTCCTTGGTGTGGGGAGGTTGTTTGGGATTTGGGTGGTGCTTCTATTGTTTTGGAGCTTTGGATGGCTTTGAAGGGTTTGGGGTTTTCTTGTTTTGGTTTCTCTCTAGTCCCTCTTTCTTTCAGAGGGCTGAGTGAAAGCTTTTTAAGCTCAGATTGATACCCATGTTCCTTCTTTCCCATTGCAAAGGTTTTTTGGTGGTTTCTCTCTCCTCTCAAGCTATGCTTTGGATGCTTATCTTCAGCCCTTGATGAGGGCTTTGTTGCTGTAGGGGTTCTCTGCTTGGGGGTGTGCTTGACCCTGATTTCTAGATCTGTAGGGAGTCCTCTTGAAGGTAGAGGGTGCATTATTTTTTCTATGTTTCTCAAGAGGTTCACTTCCATGGTGGTGGTGTTTTTATTTTTGGGTTTCATCTTTTTATCCTCTCAGCCTTTCCTATTGAGGTGGTTCATTCTTCTATAGAGGGGAAGAGTTGTTGGTTGAGAGTGGGGGTTTGGATCCTATTGGGGGTGTTGGATGCCCAGTTTCTTGAGGCTGAAATGTTGAATGATGCTTTCTCCTTGCTTCTAGGCTTATTTCTCTTTTTTCCTATAGAGGTGGAGACTATGAAGGACCTTATCTATAGGAGACCTCTTTGGATCAGACCTCTTTCTAAGTGCAAGGTTTTGGGAGCCTTTTCAAAACCCAGTTGTCCAAAAAAACTTAGTGGTTTCATCTCTCGGTTGTTGGAATTTGGTTTGTGGTTGGAAGCTTTGTTCTCTGCTAAAGATCTCCTTTCTTTCAGCCCCTATTGAGGTGGGTCCCTATCATATAGAGGTAAAGAGGTGTGATGTTGTTAGAGGTGTGATTTTCAGATGCTCAGAGGTGGCTGGCATCTTTCTGGCACTAGTACATTTGGGCCTAAATTTCGATGGTAGTTCGTCGGGATTCTGACTACAATTCATTGGATTGCCAATGAGAAACACCATCGAAAACTTGTCATCAAACATTCTGACGGTGCTAAAGACTATCAAAATTCTGACAACATTAAAGACTCTTCCAACGATGACCATGACTGCACTTAGCCATCGGTAAAACTCGATAAGTCATCAAAATTCCAATGGCTTCTAGGTAATGTTCCAACAGTTTAGACATCAGAATAAATTAGAATTCTAATGCCCCCCTCACTGCCTAGTTGTCGCTAAAACTTTATAAGTCATCGGAATATTGATGGCAACCAGGGCATCTGCACTGACGAGGATTTTGTATGTGCGATGGTTTGGGCGTCTGAATTCAGACAACCTTGTCATTGTTTAGTCGTCAGAATTTTGACGACAACGAGGGCATTTGCACTGATGAGGATGTTGTATGTGCAACGGTTTGGGCATTGGAATAAATTAGGTAGGCATCAAAATTATGATGCCCACTCATTTCTTAGCCATCAATAAAACTTGATAGTCATCGAAATAAATTGGGTGGGCGTCAAAATTACGAGGCCCCCTCACTGCTTAGCCATCGACAAAACTCAATATTTGTCAGAATAAATTGGGTGGGCATTGGAATTCCGACGCTCCTTGACTTCTTAGCTATTGATAAAACTCAATAAGTTGTCAGAATAAATTGGGTGGGTGCCATAATTCCGATGCCCCCTTATTTCTTAGTCATCGGTAAAACTCGATAAGTCATCGGAATAAATTGGGTGGACGTTGGAATTCTGACACACCCTCACTGCTTATCCAACAAGGATGTTGTCAGACATACAACATCCTTGTCGGATGCTTGGTGGATGGAAAGGTTTGCACTAATTGACCAATACGATAATATTGAAGATTCATTATTTTGTATCAGCCAACCAAATGACAATAAAAACAATTTGACAATCTAATCATTCGATGGTTCGGGCGTCAGATGCTTGGTGGATGGAAAGATTTGAATTGATTAACCAATATGATAATACTAAATATTCATTATTTTGTATCAACCAACCAAATGATAATAAAAACAATTTGACAATCTAATCTTTCCACTCGAAGACCAGCCTCAAAAAACTATGTATGATTGAAGAATTGTGTCTCAGGTTAAGTTCTTCAATCCCATCAATAGCCACCCATAGGTGGCATACCATAAGCTAGCATGGGAGGCCTTCCCATTCCACTCATACCTGGCTAAAAGCAACCTCCCATGCCCATTCTCATGCTAGGCATTGGAAGTGTTGGCAAAGCAAAGGGGAAGAAGCTGAGCATATATATTCTGTAAACAAAATAGGCACATATTTATTTTTGGAGAAGATTTAAAATGTTTATTAAAAGAAACTTAAAATATTCACAAAATCATCAGAGTACATCAAGAACCTGAAGTAGGTATGGAAACATAAAGTCAATCATATTATTCATCGAGGCAAGTTCCACAGCCCTATTTGGTCTAATCAAGTCATAGCATATGAACAAGCATGAAGAAAAGCATTCTTTCTTGCCCTGCAGTTCCAAATGCAAAAGTAAGCCCCATTTCAATGCCCCAATCTAAATTAAAAATTCAAAATATACTTTAGCCTGTGAGAGAGAACAACCAACTATATGTTTTACTAGTTGTATACATGTTCCACAAAATACACCAACAATTCCTATGCAAGTTCACGATCACTCGATTGAGAACTAGTTTCCATTGCATCCTTGTAAAGATTATCCTTTTTAGAAAGTGCAATATGTTAGCACATAATTTTTCTATAATTTCCAGAAAAATGTTATTTTTCTATAATTTCCTTAATTATGCTCTTAAAAATGCTATTTTCTATAATTTCCTTATTTATGCTCTTAAAATGCTATATTCTGTAAACAAAATAGGCACATATTTATTTGAATTTTTAAAAACCGTCAGTAGAGTAGAACAAGTGCTCCTTGAGGCTCAATTAAGAAAAATGCATACCTATTGAGAAACAAGATATTTCTCTTCTTTCTCCTTGAATTTCTCTTCTTGGAAAGCCTCTAACTTGTCCTTAACAAGCTCATCAACTTTTGTCGTGTATTCTCAAATGAACTTTGAAAAAGAATTTTTTTGAATATTAGCTATTTAATTGGGCAGAAGATTTAAAATGTTTATTAAAGAGAAACTTAAAATATTCACAAAATCATCAGAGTATATCAAGAACCTAAAGTAGGTATGGAAACACAAATCAATCATATTATTCATCTAGGAAATTTCCAAAGCCACATCTAGTCTGATCAAGTCATAACATATGAACAAGCATGAAGGAAAGCATTCTTTCTTGCCCTGCACTTCCAAATTGAAAAAGTAAGCCCCATTTCAATGCCCCAATAGAAAATGAAAATTCAAAATATACTTTACCCTGTGAGAGAGAACAACCAACTATATGTTTTACTAATTGTATACCTGTTCCACAAAATACACCAGCAATTCCTCTGCAAGTTCACGATCACCCAATTGAGGTGAGGAGGCATCAGGATACCATATACCAATGAGGAGGAAAAGAAGTCATCGGCTTAGGGTATCCTGATAAAAGAAAGTAAGATGTCAAAGCAGATAAAGGGATGTTCAGAGAGAACCAAAAGGGAAATATTCATCGGGGAGACATATGCCGACGAGCCATTGTCATATCAAAATTCAAAACCAAAATTTTTAAAAGTCTTCTATTTAATAATTGCAGTAGATGCATCTATGGTTTGCACAAGGCAAATTTAATGAGAAAATAATTATTGCAAAATAATATGACAGAACTAGAAATTGCCTCATCTAAATACTGCATTGGTGAAAGAAGAATACACAAATACAACACATTGCACCTTTGAAAAATAGAGCAGAGGATTGTAATTGCATAAATGGAAACTTCGAGTTCAATAGAAAAGAAGAGGGTGGCCAAGAGCCCTAAATCTAAGGCAAAGAAAGAAAAAATTGAAGAGGTGCCTCTAGTCAGGAAGTTAAACCAAGACATGATAGACCAAATGCAGGCACCTGGTCCAAAATCTAGAAGGTCAAAGTGGCACCTGTTAGGGAGAGACCAATTAGAAGACAAGTATAGAGAGGTCGGAGATGTCTAGACCAAGGTAAGGGGACTTGAACTATTTATGTTCCACTATTTGAGAAGGAGAAAGGAGATGTCGCTTTGCATTCCTTGGATGACAAATTTAGGTAAGTTAATAGTTCCCAATGTTTTTGTAAACATAAGATTTCTAGAGGTTTTGGTGAGGAATTATAATTCGGTGAAGAGGTGCATTCAACTCCCAAATGGGGAAGCATATATTAGATTTTATGCGGGTACCATAAGCAAGGTTTTCAATTTAGACCCTAGTCCTGATAAGCCCTTGTCCTTTAGGGAGTTGGAGGAAGAATACCTCAGAATGTACACTACATCTACCAGCTAGAAATTCGTCATTCACAAGAGGCAGGCAGGAAATTTAATAGAGGAAGACGGGTCACCATTCAGCATTGATTTATTCAGACACTACTTGCAGTACACATATATGTCATGTTGGCAAGTAGGAGGGGTGGAGGTGCCTGATCTAGCAAGCACTAGGCTGCTGGTGTTAGCCTCTGATATACAAATGTATGAACCTATGACTTTTGACTATGCAGCATATTTGGTGCAAAGGTTGCATGAAGGTTTTTAAAACCTTAGGGATGATACTCATCTCAATTTTAAATTTAATTCACTATTGATGCATCTAGTGTTATTTTATGGATATGTAAAGGGTTTTTGGCTTGAGGGCCTAAAATTAAATACCAAGAAAAGGGAAGGTGAGGAGTAGCCCATCCAATTGTGGACATCTCTTTAGGATTCTTGATATATGACATCCAACTATATTAAGTTTGAAGAACTTATTGTGATTCCATTGCATTGAATGTATGGGATTTCATGTGAAGGGTCTTTCTCTATTGAGATCAAGAGGTTCCTAAGACCCAAGGATTATGATGAAAGACACATTGTTGATCATAATTGGGGGAACTGGTTTGTGAATAATGATTTTACATGTTTTAGAGTATATGGATTTGAGGGGAGCCCCTACATGGTACCAAAACTAGTACCCGACAGAATAGCTTATCTAGAGATTGTGAGGCAATTAAGTGTGTCCAATGCTAAACATTTTGCAGATATGTGTAAGAAAGCCTTCCTACCTGGGACACCAAGTTTTGGTTATTTCACCATAGTGTCAACCAAATCTTATGAAATAATTGATAATAAGTTGATAGAAGAATACAATTTGTATGAGCATTATACCAGGAAAAACTATGATCCTGGAGGATACATTTAGTCTTGCAACAAGAACCAAAACTTGGGAGGTTATCTGCATGTCAGTATTGAGGCTAGAGATATCTTCAGGAACATGGAGGATGTAGAGGCCAAAGAGGTAATTGATCAACTAAATAATGAACTGGAAAAAAAGAGACGAAGACTCAAGGAAATTGAAACCGAGGAGAAGGCAAAAAGTGAATCTGATGAGAATGCAGTTGTCTCTAGATGGTAAGTGCCAGAGAAGGAAGAAGAGCTAGACATGCAAGGCCAAATAGAGACAACATTAGAAGTTCATGCTGAGTCTCGGTTAGAGGAGTTTTATGCTTTTGTTGCTGATGATGTTTTTATTCATTCCAAATAATTTAAAACATTCTTGTACAATTTTAAAGGGAAGAAATTGAGGGACTCTATTCCCAACTTAACACCTAATAATGAGGCTGAGTTGTTAAAGAAATTAAAAGAGGAAATTGATAAAGAGATAACCACAATGACCCCTCAAAAGGGGAGGCAACTTCTTCTAGAGGTTGGGGTGATTTTGTTTCCCGGATGGGACCTCAGTGTTTCTTTTATCTTTGATAGTTTATTGCATTCAGAAAATAAGTATTTCAAATTGGATATACAAGGTATAAATGATGTATTTATTGATTCAAGATTTGATCAGGATGAGGAATCTTTTAGGTTATGGGCTCTGTACCCTCCCCTCAAGAGATCAGAGATCATTGATGTTGACAAGGCCTTTGGCCATATGATGAAACTAAAAGTTAGTGAAATTGATCCAATTGTTTTTGCTGATATCAGAGTGGATATTTTAAAATTCAATAAAGCACAGATAGTTAGAGTAGTGAGGGAGAGAAACTAGTACAAGGCATTGTATGAAAAAATGCTAAGGAGAAGTGGGAAATAGGTGCCAATGATTCTTACTCTGAATAGCTCTCAATTGAAGAAAAAATGCGAGGAGTTGCAACAAGAAATTAAAAGGATATTAAAATAGATGCAAAGTGTGAGGGCAAATACTATTGGTGCATTACTAACTAAAAGATTTGAGGTTTTACAAGGCTATCTGAAAGAGGTCTGGACAATGTTTCAAAAGAACATGGATAATGCAGTTTCACACAATAGAATTTCAAATAGATTGGGAACAAGGTTGCATGATAAAACAATGGCCAAAGAGGAAGCAAAAGAAATTGAAAAAATAAAGAGGTTGCTAGCTAAACACAATAAATTTGATGAAGAATTACAATTAGAATATGATGAATGCAAAGACACTATTTAGCATGGTTTCCCAGAGTTAATTGATCAGAAGGGTGAGATAAAGGATAAAGATGTATGGATATCATAATGTCATAGTCTTCTCAATGGCGCCCTTGATATTGCCCAAATATATGGAATTGAATTGAAAGAGACTGTGAAACAAATGGAAAACGTTGTCACATTGGAAGTCATTGTCAGGGATATCATCTACGATGTAGATATATATAAGTCAAAGAAGTACTTGGAACATATCGCGAAGTGCGATAAGATGCTAGGAGACCAGACCTGATGTCTAAGTTGGACCCTAGAGTCATGTTTTTCTATGTTTTTATAATATGTTCATATTGTAAAGATAACATTTAGGAAGTTAGTTTTTAGTTAGTTTTTGTTAGTTTTTGTTAGTTTTAGTTTTAATGAAAGGGTATGCCCTTTCACTTTCAAACTAAATCCTCGTATATAAATGGAGGATCTTTTAGAACAAGTGGGGGAGATAACTCAAGTTTTATGATCTTATCAAGACAATTTTATACAACACTAATGTAGTTTTTTTTCTGGAAATATCAAAGTTGATGGATGATACATATTGAAATCAACTGGTTTGATTATCTATTTTCAATATAAATTTCAAGTGTTCTTCATTCTGAATGGTATATTCTTTTCAATTGATTGATTAGTTCCATGTGATAAATCTATTTTATTAGATTGCATCAATGTGTTATTGGTGCAGGGGCACCTAGGACTTAGGCTTATACTCTTTTCTCAATTTTGGCTTGTACTGAACTTAACCAAGTTAGGTACTTAATAAGGACTCAAAGAGGGTCCAAGAGTGAGTGTGATGAGTTAAGTGTAGGCCTAGTTGAGTTAGTTTCTTCCTAGGTTTGCATTTTTGTGCATAAGTAGTGGTTTGAGTAGGAAATTGCCCTTCTTGATGGTCAAAAGTGGTAAAAATTGGTATGATCATGAGTGAGGTTTATAATAGTCTTAGGAAAGCTTAAAAAGTCATGAGTAAAGACTTATAATATGTTTCATAGGCTGGAAAAGAAAAAAATGCAAAATTGTAAAAGTTGTCATGACAACTTTTGAAAGTTGTCATGACAACTTTTGTCCTAAAATGCTTAGCGATGGAGTTAGGAATAGAAAAACTCCCTAGAATTCCTCCACACATGGGTAAGAATATAAGAACCTACTCTTGCATAGTTACCAAGGTTGGATTTTGGTTTTTGTATGATCAACAATCTGAAACTACTCACTTTCGGACTGTTTGTCATTATTTTGGCTTATTTTGCTCATAATGTAAATACAAATGGATAAATTCTATTGATATAGTAATCAATTGAGTTTATTTGGTGTTTTTTAGACTCATTTGATTCATTTCAATTTTTTTAGTTAGTGTGTGTTGGTGTTTTCATAGTTTTGTTTGCAATCAGACAGTTTTGGCTTGTATATAGCAATTTTATGTAAAATGGTTTCCCCATAAAATCCCTCTGTGCTACCATCACAACCTATTGGGACATGGAAGGCAACCAATTTTATAGTGTACATATACAGGGATAAGTTCTAGAAGTGATGTTTGATATGGCTGCCACCTTGTTCTAGGCGAGTCCAAGAAGAACCCAGCTAGAGAAGATAGGGCGAAATTTGAGTGCATAGAGCAGGGGTGAGCACAAAAACACAACCAAAACATTTTAAGGGGTCCATGAAGTTCATAAAAACTTTCCATTACAAGGAGAATCCTTGACATGACCTGTAGATAACCATTTCTCAAAGTTGACCAGTCACTGCCAGTTAAGAGGCCTACAAAACCTTCAAAAACCTTATTTTTGGGTTAGGGCATTGTATGGTGAGATGGTAAACCTAAACCACCAAAATAAATTGGGGTAGGTGTATGATTGAATAAAATCCAATCTTTTTGTAGGATCTTTTGGACCATTTTCTTCCAATCCCTAGAAAACCGGATTTTGGAGGCCTAATAGGGGCTCATTCCTTGTAGCCCTTTTCTAGGCAAAATGGTGAAATTGATAAGAAAGATAATGGATGAAAACCACAAATGGACCAAAATGGTAATCACTTCATGTTAAATGCTACCTCCACACCTCTACAACAACTCACAATAGTGGGAGGTAAAATTGACAACTTGGAGACAAGACAACAAGAATGAGCAAGTGGAAAACACCTTGAAATGGTAGGGTTCCTAGTTAAAAACTTGATGAAAACACCTTGAGATTGACAAGAAGAAAGCCCTATAAGAGATTGAGAAGGACTTGGAGGTCTTAGATCATAGCTAGACCTAGAGAGGTTGGTGGAATTGAGCAACACCAGCTAGGTGACGTGTGAGCAAGCTAGGTGAACCCCATCAAACTGGTATCAGAGCCTATAAGATTTTGGCTAGGTGAGTAGATGTCCTTAGTGGAATATATAGAAGACAAAAGCATGGTGACCAATGCAGCATTGGCAATGAAAGTGGATGATTATGAGGAATAAAATAGACTCTTGAAGGAGAAGTTGATTGAATTGGAAAGTAAGCTTGGTGAGATTGAAACCAAGGTAGATGAAGTGTTGGTAAAGGTTGAAGGAGCAGAAGGGAAGGCTAAAGAAGTGTCAGAGATTGAAAAAGTACCTAAACTTGATCCTATCCTAGAATAAGAACCTTTCCTCAAGGCATTGAAGGCCTTAAGTGGTAAATCACTAGAAGGATTGCCATTGGTCACTAGTAAGATGGAAGCATAAGTGGCTTTAGAATGGATAGAAGGCATGGAGAATCATTTTGAATGTGAAGGCATCACTGAAGCCCAAAGGGTTAAAGTGGCCATGTCTAGGATGAGAGGAGCTGCTCTCACATGGTGTAAATTTGTGCAAGATTAGAGAAATAAAATGGGCAAAGCACCCATCTCTTCTTGGAAAGGGATGTTAGTCAAAATCAAAGAAGTCTATCTCCTTGATGACTATGAAGTGCAAATTCATAAGAAGAGACAAAACCTAAGACAAAAAGACCTTGATGTCAGCAGTTATATGGAGGAATTCCATAAACTTAGCCTTAGATCTCATGCGATGGAAGAAGAGAGTCTCAAAGTTGCTAGGTACCTAAATGGTCTACGGTGGAACATCCAAGAAGAAATCAGTCTAATGAGCCCAAAGACAGTTCATCAAACCTATCAACTTGCCCTTAAAGTGGAAGAAAACTTGAAAAGAAGACATGATTCAAGTAGCAATAGGGGTAGGGGTAGAGGAAAATAAAATAGAGGCCATAGGGGAGGCTTTGAAGGAAGAAGTTCAGAGAAAAGGACATAAGGTGAGTCTAAACTCACTGAGAAACAAGAAAGTGGCACTAGTAAAGGAGGATTCAATAGAGGAAGGGGGTCAAACAATGGTTTTAGAGGAAGATCTAGTGGACAAGGTAGAGGTTCCTCATATTTTGCAACAATGAAGTGTTACCATTGCAACCAACTTGGTCATCCAACATATAGGTGTCTAGAGAAGGGATCATCATCATAAGGTAGTGAAAGGAGAGTGAACTATCTTCAAGAAGAGACTTCAAGCAACAAGACTTCAGAGGTTTCCTTAGAATCAGAGGTTGGTGACAACTCTATGATAAGGAAAACTTTGATAAAAGAACTGGTCAGAGAAGAGCCTAGCCAAAGGAGGTCATTATTTAGGATCAAATGCAAGATAATGGACAAATTTTTCAAAGTGATCATTGATTTGGGGTCAACAGACAACATTGTGTCAGGAGAGGCAGTGAGTGAGCTCAAGTTACAAAGGATACCCCACAACAACCCTTATAGAGTCACTTGGTTGACAAAGGCCAACATGTCCTAGTCAATGAGCAAGTGTGGGTGGATTTTACCATTGGGAGGTATAAGGACAAAGTTTTATGTTATGTCCTACCCATGGATGCATGTCATCTTCTATTAGGAAGACCATGGCAATTTGATAGACAAGCTATTCATAATGGAGCCAAGAATGCATACTCATTGAAGAAAGATGGAGTCACTTTCAAGATCCAATCTATCATTGAGGAAGGTGAAAAGAGGGCAGAAGGTCCTAATGTTCTTTTGGTGAGTGAAAAACAATTCTTGAAGACACTTGAGGAAGGGGAAGGTATAGGGTTTGCATTAGTAATGAAGCCTAAAGAGGAAGACAAGAAAGAGCAGCCAGATTTGCCAATGGAGGTTCAAGACTTGTTGAAGAAGTTCAAAGGCATAGTGAGTGATGGACAACCAACCACCTTTCATCCTCAAATAACCATAAGCTATCAAATAGACTTCATTCTCAGAGCACCCTTAGCTAACAAGGCAGCTTACAAAATGACTCCCCAACAAAATGTTGAGATTGCCAAGCAAATCCAAGAGCTTTTAGACCAAGGCCTAATTAGGAAAAGCATTAGCCCTTGTGTTGTCCCTACCATGTTTTCCCCAAAGAAAGGTGGTACTTGGAGATTGTGTACTAATTCTAGAGCTATAAATAGGATCACCATCAGATAGAGGTTTCCAATTCCTAGAATAGAAGACCTAATGGATTGTTTAGAGGAATCCAAGTACTTTACAAAGATTGACCTTAAAAGTGGATACCACCAAATTAGGATTAAGGAGGGTAATGAATGGAAAACTACATTTAAGACTACAGAGGGTCTTTATGAATGGCTTGTAATGCCATTTGGCTTATCCAATGCTCAAAGCACCTTCATGAGACTCATGAATGAGGTGATGAAGGACTTCATAGGTAAATTTGTGGTGGTATATCTAGATGATATTCTCATTTTTCAGTAAGGATAGCGTAGATCATATTAATCATTTGGAAAATGTGCTACAAAGATTGTATTATGAGAAGCTAACCATGAATTTGGACAAGTATGAATTTGTTAAGCAGGAGTTGGTTTACCTTGGGTTTGTATTGTCTCAAGGAAACCTCAAGATGGATACCAATAAGGTTGAAGCCATAGTAAATTGGCCTACTCCTAAGTCAGCAATAGAGGTAAGAAGCTTCCGTGGACTAGCTCAGTACTACAGGAAGTTCATTAGGAAATTCAATGCTATATGTACACCAATGTTAGACACCATTAGAGGTGGAATGAAGGCAAAGTTTCAATGGAATGAACAAGAAAATAGAGGATTTGAAACCTTGAAGGACAAGATAGCTACTCAACCGGTGTTAGTGTTGCCTATTTTTGAGAAACTTTTCACAATGGAATGTGATGCAAGCAATATTATAGTAGGTGTTGTTCTAAGACAAGAAGAAAGACCAGTATCTTTCCATAGTGAGAAGCTAAGTGATGCAAAGAGAAAATACTCCTCCTATGACTTGGAATTATATGCTTTAGTGTAAGCTTTGAGGAAGTGGAGACACTATCTATATGCTTTAGTGCAAGCTTTGAGGAAGTGGAGACACTATCTCCTTCTTAAGGAATTTGTAGTCTATACAAACAATCAAGCATTGAGCTTTCTAAATTCACAAGACAAACTCAGTCATAAACACATGAAATGGGTGGAGTAAATGCAAGCCTACACATTCACAATCAAACACAAAAAAGGACAGTTAAACTGGGTTGCTGAAGCATTGAACATAATACTCTTGACAGTCCAAGAAATTCAGTTGAGGAGCATAGGGGTTGATAGTTTAGAGACCTATACTCGGAGGATGAAGACTTCTCAAATGCCTACAAGGTGTGCAAAGAATACCAAAATCATTTTCATAGTGAATATTCTAATTTTACCTTACAAGATGGACTATTGTTTAGGGGTGGACAACATTTTGTGACTAGAGGGTCAATGAGAGAAAATCTCATACAAGAGAAGCATAATGGCAGCCTTAGTGGTCATTTTAGAGTCAATAAGACTTAAGAGTTGGTTTAGAGGTATTATTATTGCCCAAGGATGAATCAAGATGTAAAAAAGTATGTGGAGACTTGTATAGTTTGCCAAAAGGCCAAGGTACTTCTTCAAATGCCAGTCTATACCAACCTCTTCCCATACCAAATAGACCTTGGGAGTGCATTAGTATGGATTTTATAGTAGGTTTACCAAGGACAAAGTAGGGATTTGACAACATTTATGTCATTGTGGATAGATTTAGTAAGGTGGCCCACTTTGTGCCTTGCAAGACTACTTATGATGCATGCCAAATAGCTCATTTGTTCTTCAAGGAAGTAGTAAGAATACATGGTTTACCCATGAGCATTGTTTCAAATAGAGACTCAAAGTTCATGAGTCATTTTTGGAAGACACTTTGGCACAAGCTTGGCACCAACCTATCTTTTGGATCAACCTACCATCCACAAATAGATGGGAAGACCAAAGTGGTGAATAGAAGATTAGGGAACTTATTGAGGTGCATTACCAAAGAGTATGGTCAGACATGGGATCAAGTGCTTTCACAAGCTGAATATGCTTACAATGACACAATAAATAGGACCACCGGCAAGATCCCTTTTCAAGTGGTCTATGGTGTTCACCCAGGGGGTATTTTGGTTCTAAGAGACTTAGGTAATGCAGCAACAAGAAGTGGATATGCAGAAGACTTTGCTCAGTCAATGAAGGAAGTACATGACTTAGTCAAGAAAGCATTGATGAAGAACACAAGCAAAATCAAGAAAAAAGTTGATGAGAGAAGGAAGAACCTACAATTCCTAGTAGGAGATCTTGTCATGGTGCACCTAAACAAAGCAAGGCTACAGCAAGGAGTACCTAACATGTTTCAAATGAGAAGGTTGGGTCCATGTGCCATTCTAGCCAAGTATGGAGAAAATGCATACAAAGTGGACCTACCTAGTTACATAGGATTGTCACCGATTTTCAACATAGAAGACTTAGTTGCCTGCAAAGGACCAATTCAAGGTTTAGATTGTAGTCACTCAAAGGTATTAGATGATGCAAACAACCTTCAACTACCACCAAAACCAAATCCAAAGGCTAAGAAGGTGTTGAGTTCAAGGATCGCTAAGAAGACAAGGCATCAAATCTATTGTGAGCACCTAATCAAATGGCAGGGTATGGATGATGTTGAAGCTAGATGGGTGCTTGAGATAGAGTTTAAGAAGTTAGGCATTGATTAGAATCTGATCCCCAAGGAGGTGACTTATTTTTCTTTTGAGTGTGAAAATGGTGCAGGAGCACCTAGGACATAGGCTTATAGTATTTTCTCAATTTTGGCTTGTACTGACCTTAGCCAAGTCAGGTACTTAATAAGGACTCTAGGAGAGTCCAATAGTGAGTGTGATGAGTCAAGTTTACACCTAGTTGAGTTAGTTTCTTCCTAGGTTTGCATTTTTGTGCATAAGTAGTGGTTTGAGTAAGAAATTGACCTTCTTGATGGTCAAAAGTTGTAAAACTTGCTTTGAGCATGAGTGAGGTTTATAATAGTCTTAGGAAAGATTTTAAAGTCATGAGTAAATACATAGAATAGGTTTCATAGGTTGGAAAAGCAAAAGTGTAAAATTGTAAAAGTTGTCATGACAACTTTTTAAAGTTGTCATGACAACTTTTGTCCTAAAATGCTTAGCGATGGAGTTAGGGATAAAAAAAAACCCTAGAATGCCTCCACACATAGGGAAGACTATAATAACATACTCTTGCATAGTTACCAAGGTTGGAGTTTTGTTTTTGTATGATCAACAATCTGAAACTACTCATTTTTGGACTGTTTGTCACTATTTTGGCTTATTTTGATCATAATGTAAATACAAATGGATTGAATCCATTGATCCAGAAATGGATTGAGTTTCTTTTGTTTGTTTCAAACTAATTTGATTCAATTTAAGCTTTTTAGTTAGTTTGCATTTGTGTTTTCATAGTTTTGTTTGCAATCAACCAGTTTTGGCTTGTATATAGCAATTTAATGTAAAATGGTTGCCCATAAAATCCCTCTCTGATACCATCATGGCCTATTGGTAAATGGAAGGAAACTACTTTTATAGTGTACATATGTAGGGAGAACTTATGGAAGTGATTTTTGATATGGCTACCACCTTATTCTAGGCGAGCCCAAGAGCAACCTGGCTAGAGAAGACAGGGTGAAATTTGAGTACATAGAGCAAGGGTGAGCACAAAATCACAACCAAACCTTTTGGAGGGGTCCATTAAAATCATACATACATTCCATTACTAGGAGAAGCCTTGAAAAGACCTATAGATACCCATTTCTCAAAGTTGACCTGTCACTGCCGATTAAGATGCCTAGAAACCCTTCAAAACCCTCATTTTTGGGTTAGGGCATTGTACGGTGAGATGGTAAACCTAAACCACCAAAATAACTTGGGGGTAGATGTATTATTGAAGAAAATCCAATCTTTTTGCAAGTTATTTTGGACCATTTTCTTCCAAGCCCTAGAAAACCGGATTTTGGAGGCCTAATAGGGGCTCATTCCTTGTAGTCCTTTTCTAGGGAAAATGGTGAAATCGGTAAGAAAGATAATGGATGAAAACCACAAATGGGCCCAAATGGTAATAAATTCATGTTAAATGCTACCTCCACACCTTTGCAACAACTTGCAATAGCAAGAGGTAAAATTGGCAACTTGAAGACAAGACAAGAAGAATGAGCAAGTGGGAAACACCTTGAAATGGTAGGGTTCCTAGTTAAAAACTTGATGCAAACACCTTGAGATTGACAAGAAGAAAGCCCTAGAAGATATTGTGAAGGAATTGGAGGTCATAAAGCATAGCTAGACCTGGAGAGGTTGGTGGAATTGAGGAACACCAGCTAGGTGAAGTGTGAGCAAGCTAGGTGAACCCAATCAAATTGGTATTAGAGCCTATAAGATTTGGGCTAGATGAGTAGATGTCCTCAGTGGAATCTATAGGGGACAATAGCATGGTGACCAATATAGAGTTGGAAAAGAAAGTGGATGATCAGGAGGACAAAAATAGACTCATGAAGGAGAAGTTGATTGAATTGGAAAGTAAGCTTGGTGAGATTGAAACCAAGGCATATGAAGTGTTCATGAAGGTTGAAGGAGCAGAAGGGAAGGGTAAAGAAGTGTCAGAGATTGACAAAGTACCTAAACCTGATCCTATCCTAGAACAAGAACCTTTCCTAAAGGCCTTGAAGGCCTTAAGTGGTAAATCACTAGAAGGATTGTCATTGTTCACTGGTAATATGGAAGCAGAAGTTGTCTTAGAAGGGATAGAAGGCATGGAGAACCATTTTGAATGTGAAGGAATAATGGAAGCCCAAAGGGTTAAAGTGGCTAAGTCTAGGATGAGAGGAGCTACTCTCACATGGTGGAAATTTGTGCAATATGAGAGAAAGAAAATGGGCAAAGCACCCATCTCTTCTTGGAAAGCGATGTTAGTCAAAATCAAAGAAGTCTATCTCCCTGATGACTATGAAGTGAAGATTCATAGGAAGAGACAAAACCTAAGACAAAAAGACCTTGATGTCAGCAGTTATACGAAGGAGTTCCATAAACTTAGCCTTAGATCTCATGCGGTGGAAGAAGAGAGTCTCAAAGTTTCTAGGTACCTAAATGGTCTACGGTGGAACATCCAAGAAGAAATCAATCTAATGAGCCCAGAGATAGTTCATCAAACCTATCAACTTTCCCTTAAAGTGGAGGAAAAATTGAAAATAAGACATGATTCAAGTAGCAATAGGGGCAAGGGTAGAGGAAAATAAAATAGAGGCCATAGGGGAGGCTTTGGAGGAAGAAGTTCAGAGCAAAGGACACAAGGTGAGTCTAAACTCACTGAGCAGCAAGAAAGTGGCACTAGTAAAGGAGGATTCAATAGAGGAAGGGGGTCAAAAAGTGGTTTTAGAGGAAGATCTAGTGGAGAAGGTAGAGGTTCCTCATATTTTGCAACAATGAAGTGTTACCATTGCAACCAACTTGGTCATCCAAGATATAGGTGTTACCATTGCAACCAACTTGGTCATCCAGCATATAGGTGTTACCATTGCAACCAACTTGGTCACTAACAACAACTACATTGTTTCTCTATACAGCAACCATGTATGCCTTCACAAGATGAAGATTTCCAGTGTGGATAACAAATACAACAAAACAAAAGATACTCATAAAAATTTTCCAAACCAAATAGCTGCTAAAGAGAACATCTAGAAAAACTTAATACCCAAGTGAAAGACATCTCAGTAATCCAAATAATAGTAACAAAATAAAAGAGTTTAGAGCCATACCTTAGACATTATGTCAACCACTTGTGTGTGGTCTACCCTAGGGGCAAGGACATTCAAGAGGTGATTAATAAGATCTGGGTGTTCTTGCAAATAAAAGTGTACAGCTTTGTAGTACAATTCAACATTGACCACTTTAACTACAACATCATTTAATTGCATATGATCCCATGCCTCTTGAGAATGTTTCATGCTAGTAGTGGCAACATTATCATATTCATCATCTTGAATATATAAATATGTAAGTTCCTTCCAGTGATGTTTCTCATCACAAACACGGATATGAGTTCATCAAAGTGACCCCTATTTTGATAGTAATCACTGACCTCTTCCAAGTCATCCACCTAGAACAAAAAATAAATGTCACAACACAAAAAATTTTAATTTCTCACCTTCACAGTTACAAATAACACTACAGATGAACTTTCCCAGATTATCATGAAAAGAAAAACTTAAAATACAAACCACTTACATATGGTGTTGTTGTTTGTGTTGGCTTTGTTGGACCCTGCAATTAAGATTCAATATACATTATTCAATAAGATTAACTGTGCAACATAATGAAATATTTAAAAATGTGTTATCTTATTGAGGTTCACTTTTTTTTGAGAATAGTTTAATATTCTGTACTTAACAGGGCCAACCACGTGAAGGTGGAAGCTCATTTGGCCCCTCCCCCACCCCCTAACATCACTCTAAGTTTGCCATTAACATCTAACATTCATTCATTGTTTCATCCATTAATAAAATATAACATTCATTCATTATTGCATAACATTCAATAGCACATAATATTCATTAACACTCATTAACATGCAACATTCATCAATATTAATTAACACATATCATTCATGAACATTCATTAGCACATAATTACATTCATTAACACATAAAACCCAGTCATTATCAAATAATGTAGATTACAATCATTTTTTATTTTATTTTTTGAAGCTATGAAAATTCTAAGTGGAGCATTGCTTTCTTCACCACTTCCCCCCTCTTCATTTGTTCTACCCTCTTCTCATGATCTCTATATATGCCTAGTCCTCTTCTAAGGACAAGGATACTGATGCAAAGCGGGGTCCTCTACAATAACAAAGAAATGGGTTAAATTCAAATCATTTTTTAAATTTTTGTTACAATTATTTTATTAATTTAAATAACATAACCATGGTGCTCTTTACCTGATGGGGCCACATCATCTTCAAAATCATTTTGTCTAGCCTCAACCTCAACATGTTGAACACCCTCTAGATCCTCTGGAGTTGAAATATGAAAGGTTACATTAATCAATACACCAATTGTAATTAAATATGTTTAAAGGAATAACAGTGGTCCTCTTTACCTGACTAGGGAACGTCATGTTCCTGGCGTTGTCTACTTGGATCATGCTCCACTTGGTCACCAATGACTACATGCTCTAAAATATTAACAAAAAACATTACATTAATTTCTACACCAATTACAATTTAAGATGTTTATTTGTATTAATAATTACATAAAAAAATTGAATAGCAAATGAATACCTCCACTACTGGGATGCACATATGGACCTTCATGTGGAGGTTGTGTTCCACAATTATCAGGCTGCATTCCAATGCCATGTGCATTGCTATAATTGCTTGCTTAATTCAAACAAATAAATTCACTTTATGTAGGAACTTAACATCAAATAGATAATTGGTAAGGTGTTCAATTTTAAATTATTTTCATATAGCTTATTTACCTATGTGACGGATGCATGAGAATCTTGTGTTTTCCCACTCAATTATCATGGTCGTTCAACCATGACTATATAACCTTGCTAGTAGGAAATTCTCTTGTCATCTTCTATGGGTGCTCCATTGAAATCAGAGCCCTGCATTTTTGCTTCGTATCGTGAATTTTGCTTGTATTGTTTGATAAAAAAAAAAAAATTGCACTTTATAAATATTTCGATGTGATATTTCATTTACTGATTCTTACAAGTTGGGCATCAAGTTTCATATAACCACCAAAGTCGAGTTTGTGTTGCCCATGCTTTTCTTGTCTTGCCTTGGTTGCCTTTGACATGTCACTTAGTCTATGAAAATTTTGAAATATGTTAGATTATATAAATATAAAGAGTAATTTGTACATAATTACATTCTTAATAGTATCACATACCTTATTCTGGCATCTTGTGGTGTATTTCCTTTCAATTCTCTCCTTTGCATCCAAAATCAGGTCCTTCCACTCCCTCTTTGGAATCATGGGGGAACACTCGTACTTTACGTTCTTCTCTAAATGTGTCTTGTACAGGTGCCTCACATACTTTAGATATGTGCCAACTTTTTCAAGGAGCTTGGCTTTGTTGAATGTGTCATTTCCGAGCGACTCAACCATACGGTTTGTGAGTTCATATTTTAACCTATTTTCTTGGTCATTCCACCGTTTAAGCAAAAATAAACCTATTAGATTCAGAAATGAACTGAAGCTACCTTCAATATAGTTCAAGAAATGGATAAAAGGAAAACTATTCTAGAAATGATGTGAAATAAAAATAGTGGATTAGGGTTAGTTCACATATGATGTTTCACCTTTTACGTATGGTGGGCCCAAACATCTGCAATGCAATGTCATTAAAATTTTTATAAAAAATATCATTTTCTACAAAAATTCATGGGATAATTAGTCCAAAATGAGTGATTAGTAAGTAAATTACAATTACACAATATATAATAATAATTTTAAAGTACCTAGAACCTTATGTATCTTCAAGGGAATCAATTCTTCGCCACTCACCACCAATGTTGTCTGCAACGTTCCCGTACTAGCAATATGGGAAGATCTAGGAAATGATGCTATGTTATCACTAGTATTCACCTCTGGTGTAGCCTCATGTGCATCTCGTGTTGCAGAAAATGAATCCACTATGAAATGCCCCCAAGAAAGAACACTTCAAGGGAAATAAATACATAACAAAAGAGAGAGCAAAAGAGGGATCTACCAATAGTGGGTGGGTAAACATGATGAGTAGTAGAGGACATGTGCATGTTGCATGTTGCCAACATTGTAGTCAGCAATACAAATGGGGATAACCTTGAATGAGGCGGCCTTTCCATAGGAACATTGGCAACACCTAAAGAAGAATACATTAAATATATGAAAACTGCAAGAATTGTAAACAAGGATGAACCTTTATTAAGAGTTGTAAATAAATATGAACCTTTACTAAGTGTTCGACGCTAATCTTAATGATACAATAGTATGAAGGAGAATAAGGAAGGTAGGTTTTGATGTAAGACAAAGGTATGGAAATTTGTGACAAGAGGGTAGTGTAAGTGATAAACTAGTATAGTCCTTACAAAAGATAGTCATGGAATCTATTTATTTATATTGCTTCAATGTGCTATCTCATGTTGTCAAACTTCATGTTGTCTTATTCATCTTTTTAATGTCCCTACTTTGAAATATAATTTAATAATAGTAAATTAAAATACAAGTGATCAGATCAGATCGAATGAGAACTTCTAATTGTGCAACTAAATACTTTATTAATAGTTTAATAAACTATTATTGCAATCATATATACACACAAAACTTATTATTATTCATTCTAAAGAGAGAGAAATGGTATAGATAGGGAAAGGCCTATGTAAATAACACTAGCATTAAAAAAGAAAGTTCACAAGTCCAAAGAAGGAGTGGTTTTAATATATAGAACATGGTCATCACCTGCACTACCTGCAATACCCTAATCATGTCCACTAGGTTGATGATGACACATGAAATTCTGTAAAAACAACATGTACATATTTTAGTTAG
Organism: Cryptomeria japonica; assembly: GCF_030272615.1. Taxonomy (NCBI): domain Eukaryota; kingdom Viridiplantae; phylum Streptophyta; class Pinopsida; order Cupressales; family Cupressaceae; genus Cryptomeria; species Cryptomeria japonica. Next base: position 284,549,589 of record NC_081414.1, on the reverse strand, counting down.
TGACATAAAAGAGTATTAAATATAAACCATTATTGAACTTTTGTTATAATTAAACCTTTCATTACTGCTTACTCACGTGGTTTCTACTACTTGCATCAATTGATTCACCCTGTCTTTTATCTCATCAGTCTGAGGGGTTGTGCATACCAAAGCAACAATCTCTTTATTAATTTTTGTGATAGACATTTTTATCACTTCTACAGGGTTTGTGGAATTTGTGTAGTCCTCGTCGCTTAATACTATGTTGAGGTGTTGATTTAAGGGAGGTTCCTTTCCCTTTCCCTGAATATCCATCTATGACAAGCATATTATTAACACTATCAAAATTACTCCAAAACACTCAAGAAAATAACATAATAATGTGACAATTTGCTTCTATCTAATTTGTACAATTACAATGAGGTTTACCTGCTCGGTATAAGTGTTGGGACCTACACTGTTGTGTGTGCTATGTGATGGATCTAGGTCGCCCTGTGACAAATAAAAAACATAAACATGTTAGCGAAATGAAACCAATAGACTTAGCAAAAAAATTTAATAATAAGATAGTATATTGGAGTCATTAATTGAAGGTTGTTTTAAATGATATATAGTATGTACCACCCCCATGTTAGTAACTTTGTTTGCATCTATATGATTACAATTGTAATTGATTAGCAGCTCTTCCCTTGCACTTATTGATTTTATCACACGTACAAATACATGATTTCCCTCATGGTCCTCAAATATGCAATTGGGTTGCTTATTAGTTGACCCAGGTCATGTACTATTTATAAAACCTGCAATACTCCCTATTGCTTTTGGTCTTCCATCAATGTATATAGCCACTCGTTTACTTTGATCATTTTCTTTCTATTGTCTATAATTTGCTGACAGTGCATACCTACGCATACTTTTTTTATATCAAATAATCTGTATCCAATTTTTGTAATTATAACAACATCTAACATACTCCATCAATTCAACAACTTTTTTGTAATAGACCTTTATGTCATTCATGGAAAATAGGCCCAAACCATGTAACGATGAAGGTGTTATGTGATATATTCTCTTGTTAACACAAAAATCGGTGTTTATTGGAGGAAGTTCCCTGGGTACCCATTGTTTCTCTAGATGTTTTTACCTCAAGGGCACCTCGATGTTGCCTTTGATCTCATCATCATAAGAACATGACCCCCCTTGAGAAAGAAAAAGTTCCATGCGTTTATTGAATCTTCTTCTAATATTTTGACCTCTAGTTGATCTCCCTATTTTAGACCTACTACATGTCTCACTTTCATTGACTATTCCTACATTTCCCTCACTCGAGGAAGACACATCTGACAAATACCTATTTGGTGGCACCTGCACTCCATCAAATGAGAGAGTTAGTTGGTAATGAGAGAGATATTTTTCAAATGAGGGTAATGTTGATGAAGAAGTCGGCCCTGAAGTTGATGTTGAGATTAAAAATTGAATAAGTCCAACTAGGGCCTCAAGTGTTGATAACTGTATTAGATTTGCTACTAATGTCTCAATTTGAAGAATTGAGGAAGTTTGTTTTCCTAGTAATTTTTTAAAAATAAACTATTTCTATAGGGTGTATTGACTTATACTTGTCGATCCATGAGACTGTGTAGGATCCTCGTCAAAGGGGTTTAGGTTCCTGCATGTGTAATTTAATTGTCTTATGTTAGCTAAAAATTACATGATAAGTATACTAAAAATTACATAGTACAGAACATGAACAATATGCAATCATCCAAATCATTGTATATTTTTTTATTCCTTACCTTTACTTTATGTAAACTATGCAGGATCCTCAACTAAAGGGTTGACGATGTCTATAGTCAATTACCTTTTTACACCAAGGGTGGCAGCATCACACAAAATATATACATGAAATCGGCACCAACAATTGAGCATCATAAGCATCACATATGTATCATCATATATGTAATTGAGCACCATAGGCATCACATATGTATCATCATAAACATGTAATCCATCACATATGTAATATAAATCACCATCCATCACATAGCTAATAGAGAGTCCACATTCTATAAATAAACACAAAGTTCAAAAATTGTCAAATTTATCATCATAAACATGTAATCCATCACATATGTATTTTAAACCACCATCCATCACATAGCTAATAAATAGTCCAAATTCCATAAATAAACACAAAGGTCAAAAAATGTCATACATTTCATTCATGTCATTAATCTTCTTCTTCATCCAACTCATCATCATGGCCATCATGATCATCATCACCATCATCATCCTCATCATCATCATCATCATCATCATCATCATCATCATCATCATCATCATCATCATCATCATCATCATCATCATTGTCATTGTCGTTGTCGTCATCATCATCGTCATCATCATCATCATCATCATCACCATCACCATCACCATCACCATCACCATCACCATCACCATCATCATCATCAACATCATCATCATCATCATCATCATCATCATCTACATCATCTTTTACTTCTTTTGTATCTTCTTCTTCCATCTCATTATACTTTATCGACCTTCCTCTTGGATCATGTCTAACAACAAATGACCAACCTGGTTTATGTGGAACCCCTGAGTAAAATACCTACTCACATTGGCTTGGAAGAACATAGGGCTCATCCCCAACTGGCTCAAATGACCTTTTATTAACCATTGTAAATCCATTATCATGTTCAATAACAGTTCTATCAGGATCATTTTTATTCAGTTGTAGCCTATACCATTTGACGATGAACAAAACTAATTTGAAGGAATTAAAGTCACACTCAAGTATATCATCCAAAATGCCATAGTATCAATTTTGAGACTCTTGAGGATGTATGTCATTTCTAGATGAAATATTGGTCACCTCAAAGACTGCAGTTGTCCCAGAATCACAAGTTTTCTTCATGTCATCCAACTTTTTGATACAAAATTTATGACCATTGCAGCACATAGCCTTGTGGTGTTTGACCTATAATATGTCTAACATGTTAAAATTATTGCATCGTGAGTTGATAAACATATAGGTGATTAATAAAATTATATGTACCTATTTATCTCTTAAACCATATGCTAAATCAATTTCCCTTTGCCTAACATTGGAATCTCCATTACGATGAGCTTCTTTAACAAATGAAGCCACACCTTCCCATGTTAATGTGCGACCAAAATTTTGACATCATTCAATCCACACCATCATCCAATCAAGATTGTTTGCAATATACAAATGTAGTGCATCCCACTCCCGACCAACTGTACAAATTATTAATAGAAGACTTACAACCGATTTATTTAGAAGATTAAGAATTAATTAACTAGAATAACATCTTATAATTACCTCTCACTTTCCTCAATCTACCTTTCCCCATCAAGTACTCCCCTTCGAATTTGTTAATGGGGTTGGGATCCCGAATGTGATCTATGTGGATCTCTGCTGCAAACTTAGGAAGATATTCAGCAATGTACACCATAGTCTAGTATACCATAGAACCCTTAGGATGTGCTCTTTGTCGAACCAAAGCCTTCAAAAATTTCAAGTGCCTCTCAACTATCCACATTGACCCAGTGTGTACATGTCCACACAATTCAATCTCCTCAACTTGGTGTATGAGGTAGTGATCTTGTGCATTGAAAAAAGTTGAAGGTAGACACTTTTGCATTTCACACATTAAATGAGGAATTTTTCTCTTCCAATTTTTTTTCTTTATGGATTTCTTTAGATGACCACCTAGAAGAGATTCAAGATGCAAAAATATATAAATGAGACTTCAAAAAATAATATACAATATATTACATAACAAGTAAAACAAATTGCAAATATATTATCTATATAAAAAATTGAACAAAGATCACTACTTACCTCATGTATTTTCCAAGATCATATATGACTTGCTTGACATTATTGTCAAAGTTGTCTAGGAGAGATAGAGGTAGAACGTACTGCAACAATTATGAAATAATCTTTTCATTGTTTTCTAACATAATACAATGAAAATTACACGTGTAGTATACAAGAATTTAGTAAATTCACAAGAAAATGGATTACCTTAATGAAGGTATGCCAATAATGTGTTTTCATCCCTGACCCAAATTCACTTTTCTTTCATATGAGATTGTTTATGTTCGCAGCAAATCTTGTGGGAAATTGAATTTTTCATATGAATTCTTTTATAGCATTGCTTTGATGGTCCGTTAATAACCAAGGGCACTTATATTAATCCGGTCTCCATTGCTATTTGATTGAATGACATTTTTCATTGCATGATTGGATTCCTAAATGACTACAAATTTTGACAATTTTTTCTTTGTCACGCCTTCCCTCCAATATTTTCCATAATGTCTCTATTATATTCTTTCCAATATGCATAGTATCAAACAAATGTGCAATTTGTAGCTTCTCATAGTAAATTGTCTCAGATAACTTTTTAGTCCCTTTGGAAGCTGGTCATTAATGCCTTGACGACACTCACGATCATCAATTACATCATTAGAAAACAAAACACAATAGAAAAATACAAATCCCAAACGTAAACCCTTAGATGGAATTACATTACCTTGACAATTAATTCTATTATATTCCAACTTCCATAGGAAAGGTGTCATTCTTCATGGCTTTGATGTAGTCTCTTCTTTCCCATTGAAAAGATGTTTTTCAGTATTTCGATACTTATGATTTATGTGGAGGAAGTGTCTATACTCATCAAACACCTTCTTTCCTAAACTTTTTGAATGACGAGATTTCATCTTTGGACCACAAACTGGAAATGTAAATTTTCCCTTTGTTTGAAGACCTACAAGATAATCTATAATTGGATTAAATATGTTAATTTTTATGATTATAATTATAATGCGCAATTTGAACATTGTAACATACCACAAAAATGTGTTAGCTCTGGGGCATCATGTATTGTCCATACAAGCATTGCATGGAATTGAAATTGTCTTTATCCTATTGGTCTAGAGATGTCATACATAGTGACACCATTCTATAACTCCAACAACTCATCGATAAGAGGCTCAATATACACATTCATATCTTTAACTTGATACTTACCTAGTTGAATGAACAAAAACATTACATAATTATTATGACCATTTTACTACAATATTTATAATTAAATGTAGATGACTATTAAATGATAAAATACCTAGAACAATCATCACCAACATTACGTGCTCCTTCTTTATTGACATCCATGAAAGAATGTTATTGTTGATAACAAAAATTGGTCACACCGAGTAAACAGGTCTCATCTCTCCAAATGGATTGACATCATCCACTACCAATGAAAGCTTGAGATTAAGAGGTTATTCTTTAAAGTGTGGCCACTTTTCCTCTATGTCCATAAATGTTGAACCATCTGTAGCTATTAGAATAATGTCATCTCAACTTCTATTGCTTGCATGGTAATCCATAAATTGTTCCAAGCTAGTGCACCTGAATAATTGTTGCATACGTGGAATAATGGGAATATAACGAAGAACCTTGCGAGGCACCTTTTTTTTTATTTGATCTATTTGATATCTATTGATATGACATTCAGAGCATTCTGTTGCAAATTCATGTTGTTTATGATATATAATATGATCATTGGGACAAGCATCTATTGCTTGATACTCCATTCCAATATCTATCAGAATGGAACATAATTCTCAGTATGAGCGAGGTAGAATATTTGATGGTGGTAACAAAAAATCACCTATCAATCCACAAAATATTAATGGTACATGATTCACCCTTTATTAACTATAATGACATATACGACACACCTTAACATACATGAGATTGTTATGTTGGATAAACCATTCATAACCTTGAAGTTCACCAACAACAATACAACAGAGAGAAGATTTATTTGGGAGCCTTCATAAAGGGGCTCGTATGCCTTCTCAAGTACAGGTAAGTCATGCACAAGATCAAATTCATCTTGATCATGATGATCGGCTCCGCCAGTACTAAATGTGTCATGGATCAATGTATTTGTACCATCATCTTCAATTGTGTTTTCTAGCACATGATCATCATCTTCCATGGGATCATTATCTTTAGCTTTGATATTCACACCTCCATGTTCCTCCACTTTGAGAAACATATTGTTTGGGTTGTGTTGGTCCATATCATGTGCCCTGGGGAGCTCGGGTTGGCAATTGACACTCATTGGATTCATTTTGTTGTCATTGATGGCAACAAGATTTGATGGAAGTCTTAAACCGGCACTAGGAAGCATATACCGGTAGATATTAGATTTGGAGCATTCAGGGCTACACCGACACTGACATTAACACTGGCACTGACACTAGCATCGGTATCAATACTTCTTTGGAAGCTGACATAAAGGAGGATTTACTTAATTAAATCATTTTGTAAATTCTGTCAAGGCCGACATTGAATATCTTTTGTAAATTTATTGTAGGCTGAAATAAGGCATATCATTTGTAATGGGTATATAGGTCAGTCTGCTAGGTTATTTTTGAAATGATGAGAGATGTGAGATGTGTGGATATAGGAGAATATAGCAGAACTATATAATGTGAAATATATGTATGAAGATCATTTTGTATGCGAATGTTATATCATACAATGATCTATAGATAGCTTAGAAATCATTCTTGGAGGAGAAGTGATACTGGTAGTAGTTCAGGGTTTATGAACCATTACAGAGCAGAACCAGAACTGGAACTCTATTCGGCATAGAAGATGCATTCTTGAGTTCATTTTCAGTAATTTACTTTAGCAGAAAGCTTGTAGTCAGTGAGGCTCTTTAGTGATGAGCAGTATGCTCTAGGTAGTGTGCCTTCCTGCATGTGCAGGCCCCTGTTATATGTAATATCTTTTCATATGGACAGTGAACTGATATTGTGGGTCACAAATCCCACCGTGGTTTTTCCTCATTGAGGTTTTTCATGTAAAAATTTAGTGTGTTATGGTGTTCATTTATGTGGATGGTTTATTTGCTTCTTTTTATATGTTTATTTGTTTACTGGTTTATATATGCATGGTGTAAAAGGATAAAAACTATTCATATTGGCAGAACACTGATTCACCCTACCCCCCCTCTCAATGTTCTTGGATCCCAACAATTGGAATCAGAGCTTGGTAGCTTGGAAGAAGTTTAACAGCTTTAGGAAGATCCTAAAACCAAAATCTTTGAACATGGCTATGGAAAAACAACTTGAGATGGCTCTTGAGGATTATGATGCTGAAAGGATGAAGAACTTGAAATTGCAAGAAGAATTGAATTCTGCAAATGAATTCATTCTTATCCTGCAAGAAAGGTTATCATCTGCTCAATCCAAGAGAAAAGAACTTTTGCAAAAACCGGATGATGAGAAGAATGCTCTTAAGGAACAATGTCAGAAACTAAGTCAAGTAGACATGCTTATGAAGAATGAAATGCAAGGTCTGACTATGAGGTTATCTAAAGATATTGAGGATAGAAAGAAGAAGGAAGATAATCTTGTTATATCTTCGAAGAATAAATTTGATGAATGTGGGAGATTGACTCAAGAGAATAATTTGTTGAGAACTGATTTGGAACACTCTCGGAACAATGAACGAGAACTTGAAAGACAAGTAACTACTCTGAGAGATGATCTAACTACTACAAGTGAGTATATAGAAAATTTTAGGATAAGTGTTGCACAGTTGGATGACTTATTGAAAAGACAAAGATAGATTGATGATTCTAGAGGAGTTGGATTTGTACATGGTGAAAGCTCTGGTACTGCAAATGAAGATCAAACAATAGATATGCAGAAATCATAAGAATAGAGGAAACTGGTAAGGCAATTTAATGCTTATAAATTCAATGGTAGATGTTTTGTTTGCAATAAATTTGGGCATATGGCTAAACAATGTAAAAATAAGGTAAATTAAAACTACAATTATGTTCTCGGTCAATGCACAAACTGCAAGAAATATGGTCATAGATCAGAAGATTGGAGAATGAATGTTAAATATCATGCATGTGGAAAGTTTGAACATTTTGCTAATCATTGTAGGTCAAGAAATGATGCTAGATATGTCAAAGCAATTCAGAAGAACAATGTTACATGTTATGCATGCAACAAAATAGGTCATATTGCTAAGTATTGCAGAAGCCAAACTCAACCGGTTAATAATGATAAAGATAATGAGAAAGGAAAGAAGAAGGTAGATGGAATACAAAAAGATCACACCAAGAGATGGGTTAGAAAATCTGAAGAACCAAGTGGAGATGGATCTACACCGATAGAATAGGGTATTCCTCCATCGACAGGAAATTCCACCGGTAACTGAGGTATAAGCCTTAGGGGTTGGCAAAGTCATTGCTAAATTTTGCATATTACCCCGAAAGAGACTTAAGGAGATCCAAAAGACTAGAGAATTGTGTTCATCATCAATGAAGGTTCACCCGACACATGACTGTGAAACCGCCATTAGTAGGCTTGTTGGTGAAACATTTATTACAAAAAGTTAGGGTTTTATTCACTGATAAAAGAGGGTAAGTGAATTCACTTTCACTCACTAAGCATTCAAGCATTCAAAGCAAGCAAAAGCATTGTGAAAGGATTTCGAGCAGTTATCTAAAGCACTCAATCTTCCACCGGTATTCACCTTCATGTATTATTTGAAATGGCATCTGGATCTTCAACTCCTACTTTTATTTCAAATTCCACCATTGTTGAAGTCAAGGATAGGTTAAGGCTAGTATTTAAAGAGGTTCCCGAAATTGATAAAAAGGAAGACTCGGTAGGAGCATTTTCTAGGGTTCCTGATGGCGTAATGTATGTTGAATATGTGAGGGCATACATTCACTGCACCCTTGAAGATTTAGACATAGAGGACATCAAAAGCATGTATCAATCCGTGATACTGGGAGACTCTGGAACCATCAAACCAGAATACAAACAAATTGAGGAGATAGGGTTAACCGATATTCTGTACATACCAGAATTCAAAGATGAGGTTATCAGATATGTTCTAAGAAGGGTTCACAATGAATTTATTTGGCTAGATAGATCTTACATGATCACGAAGGAGGCTATTCAATCTGTCACTAGTTTACCTAGGGTCGGACAAGAACCTAGCAAGAAAATTTCCAACACAGAGGTCGAGAAACTCACCGGTGCTGCACTTGATAGCAAATCAATGAGGATAAGCACAATCACTAACACAGATATAAATTTTGCAAGCATGATCATAGGTTACAAGGTAACTCAATCCAACCGATTGAATTCTATTGCTAGTTCATGCATTCATGTTGCATATTAGATGCTAAGGAACAATGTGAAATATGATTTATGTGAACGGATGAGGAGTGAGTTGATTTTAAACCTTGGTAAGATAAAAGGAATCAAGAAAGATACTTTTAGATATGGAAACTTGATTGTCTATTTAATGCTTTACTTCTTGAGTGAGCTACCCGGTCTAGGGAAGAAGAATTGGGCTCATGACATACCGGTAGGTATGCAGGTCAAGGAAGCAATCACCGGTCTTGGTACCAATAGAGATGAGAAACTTTGGGGGTATTTTAAGACATTTCAAGAAAACATGAGGGAAAGGGAGAGAATTTCAAAGAACATTGTGGAGAAGTATTCCACTGATATCTGTTTCATGGTAAAAACTGATGAAACTCTTATGGAAGCAGTTGAACCTAGGAAAATCTAGATTACTGAGCTTGTATATGAGGTGGATGATAGCATTTTTTAACTCTATGAAAAGATTCTATTAGATGCCCCATTAGATGATAAAACAAAGAATTTTGTTATAGTAGGAGAGAAGGCTCTTGAAGTGAAAACTAGTTTTAACAGGAAGAGAAGAGAGAAGAAAATAGAAAATATTTTTGTATATGTACAAGATGTGATTTATAAGATAGACACTCAACTGGGTTCTAAATCCAAACAGGTTGCTAAACCGGCAAAGGTTGGTACTACAGAAGTGAAGAAGCCACAAGTTCACATTTCCCCTATCACTTCACACTCTGATTCTAAGGATAATGAACCTCTGGCTTTCAAAAGGGTACAAAGGAAGAATGTGTTAAAACCACCGGTAGAGCAGAAGAAGGCAGAGCCTAGGAGGAGACTTGTTAGAAAGGCAACTAAGCCTATGCACAAGAGGAAAGCACAAGAAAAAAGAAGAAGGATGATGATACTGGAACCGACAAGACCACAATGACCTATGATGAGCTTACTGATGAAATTACAAAAGATGGAATATTAAAAAATATATCAAAGTATTATGAAGATTTAGAAGAGAATGAGAAAAATGAATTAGAAGAGGCTAGTTTGTTATATATAGACATCTATAAGAAAGCCTTAGTTGAAATTTTGGAGGAGATAATTTTATCATTGTATAATAAACTTGAAGCTAGGAGACTTTACGTTGTCAAGAGAGATAGGGAGATCAAAGAAGTTGGACTTTTGGAATTGTGTGGTGTTGTAAATAATGAAGAAATGAAAACATGTATAGACACTGCAAATAGGACAGTTTTCAGTAGTAAATCCTAGTAGATAAGCCTTATGATGGGGAGAGTAAATGAGGTGAAAAATGAGACAAGTAAGGGATGGACCAAATTCTTTCAGAAAAACCCAGACTTTCTCACATCTCAAGAAGAATTTGCAAGGGAAACAACTTCCACCATTCCTGACAAATCAAAAGGGAAGGGTATTTTGCGTAGTTCAACTATAGTTTTGACACAACCGATAGTAAATATAGATATTCAGACACAACCGATAGCTAAGGAGAGTGTACAGTCTGTACCGGCACAAACCATTTTTGAGAAAAGCAATGTACATGACACTGGAAATATTGTGAATAATACATCACCAGCAGTAACCGACACTGCACCAAGTGGCGAAGCCATCGATGCAAAAGAGGTTGAGATGGACAAGGTAAAAGCAACTGAGTCCATATTGGCAGGTAAAACTGATTCCTCGGCAAAGTTTTTGGAAATTGACACTTCTCAGGTTGAGAAGAAATCAGTCTCTGTGTTGAGTCCAACTAAATTAATGATGATGGCTACTTAGAAATTACTGAAGGAAGGCAATGTAGATAAAGGATTAATTGATCAATCAGTCTCAGTATTGCACAAATTATTGCCTGATTGTTAGATTGAAGATGGATCAAGCCCTTCCGGTAAGCTCAAGACTCTAATAGAGCATATCTCTAACAATTTTCAATCTCTAAGGCAGATTGCAGACCGACAGGCTTTGGATAATTTCACAACAACAACAAGAACAACTTTTGATCAGATTATAGAAATAGAGAAGAAGAAAATTGGGGGCAAACTTATTCCTATTCAGGTTTGTTTAAAACAATGTACAAATATCTACAGAGTGTGTTGTAACATAGAAAGTCTTATGACTAATGTAGATAGCATATTGAAGGAGTTATATGATAAGATGGCTAAAATTGCTAACTCTTTTGATGGATTGACTGCATTGACCACATCTGTTGATGGACAAATTTTGTCCTTGGAGAACCAATTTTTTTCTATTGAGAAGGAGAGAGATAAAATCATGAGAAGAGCAAGAAATCTAAGAGGATTGGTAATTCCTAGACTAGATTAATTGGGTGTTCACAAGAAAGAGTGCATACATATGATAACTAAACCCACACTGACAGATATCCAAGAGAAGGAATCCCTTGCCCACTTACTAAGTGGACTTGCATCTATTTTTGATACCTTCAAATCCCAATGGGATACATATCTTTAGTTATTACGAAAGGCATACTTGTAAATCCTGAAGATGACTAAGCTCCAGTGAAACTAACAGTATTCTTTTATTCTTTCAATTCTTTCACCGATCTTTGAAATTAATGTCAAAGGGGGAGTAAGTACATATGTGAAAAATATCAGTGAAAAATATTAGAGAAACACATTTGAAAGATATCAAATGGAGTGTATTTCTCAGGGGGAGCATACCGGCAGGGAATCCATTTTTCACATGCATGTTGACATCAATGCCAAAGGGGGAGATTGTTGGCAATTAACACTCATTGGATTCATTTTGTTTCATTGATGGCAAAAAGATCTGATGGAAGTCTTAAACCAGCACTAGGAAGCATATATCGGCAGATATCAGCTTTGGAACATTAAGGGCTACACCGGCACCAACACTAGCACTAGCATCAATGCTTCTTTAGAAGCCGACATCAAGGAGAATTTACTTAATAAATAATTTTCTAAATATTTTCAAGGCCGACATTGAATATCTTTTGTAAATGTATTGTAAGCCAACATAAGGCATATCATTTGTAATTGGTATATAGGTCAATCTGCTATGTTATGTTTGAAATGATGAGAGATATGAGATGTGTGGACATAGGAGAATATAAAAGAACTGTATAATGCAAAATATATGTATGAAGATTATTTTGTATGCGAATGTTATATCATGAAATGATATGTTGATAGCTTGGAAAGCATTCTTGGAGGAGAAGTGATACCAGTAGTAGTTCAAGGTTTATGAATCAGTAAAGAGTAGAACTAGATCCGAAACTCTATTTGGCATAGTAGATGCAATCTTGAGTTTATTTTCAGTAATTTACTTTAAAAGAAAGCTTGTAGTCAATGAGGCTTTTTAGTGATGAGTAGTATGCTCTAGGCAGTGTGCCTTCCTGCATGTGCAGGCCCCTGTTATATGTAATATCTTTTTATATGGTCAATGAACTAATATTGTGGGTCACAAATCCCACCGTGCTTTTTCCTCATTGAGGTTTTTCACGTATAAATTTTGTGTTATGGTGTTCATTTATGTGGATGGTTTATTTGTTTCTTGTTATATGTTTATTTGTTTACCGATTTATATATCCATGGTATAAAAGGATGAAAACTGTTCATACCAGTAGAACACTAATTCACCCCCTCCCCCCCCTCTCAGTGTTCTTGGATCCCAACAGATCGACCTATATAAAAATTATCAACATAAATAAACCATGATCATGATCTCATCATGAAGTGATTTCTTATGTATATAAATTTTTAAAATGATATAATGAACAACTTACCAATGGATGATAATCATGTCCCCCTCTAATGTGACTATGATGCCTACAATGTTTCTTAGTTGTTTTGATTAGAAGTCTTCTAGTCTTTAAGCCCTTACAAATTTTGTAGGGACAATAACATTTTCCATCACCTTTTCTTTTCAAGTTATACCACAACCAATCAATTGTCTCCTTATTTTGTTCTTCGCTGATATTTTCTGACGTGGTCTTTCTTCACACACAAAAAAGTCGGGCTATCGAAACTTCGGTGTGTAACCTTCACAAACTATGCAAAAGGATATCGCAAGTGCGGAAGTGTTCTTAGAACTAGTTATATAGAAGTTGAAACATTACTTAAACTCTCTTCAATTATGAAGACTATTTTATTTAGATAGTTTTCTTGGCTAAAAAAGAAGCTTGATTTTGGCAAGTTGATGAAAAATATTTGAGTTTTAAAAAAAGAGAAACCTTTTTATTGTGTTATCTAATAGAATCAACTTAGGAATGATGATTTATGAAGAAGTCAACATGAAACCAAATTCATATGAAAGAGAATTTAATTGACTATTAGAATCCAAAATATGAAGAAACTTGAGTGGTTACATTAAGAGTTATAATCAATTCTTTTGTTGCAACCCTGTCAACAAGGGTTTTATGATAGTTTTGACAAAAACCAATAGAAATTTCTTTATAATCTATAGATGACCTTCAAAACCTGTCTTGAATTAAAGATAAATCTTCATTCTACAACCTCAAACAGGTTATTAGGGGCTGGATTCAATCCAAATTTTATTAGGAAAAACATCTAAAGCAACAAATAATCATGACTGTCAAAAACAACAGTTAAAAGTATTGAAAAAAATATCAATTCTCTCATTAAATCTTCATCAAAAAAAATTTCCAATACATACTTTATAGAGATAAAATTCCTTCCTATTTATCCAACAAACAATTACATGGAAGTTTTACTTTCAAACTGATATACAACATTGTAACTGTCACAACCCTGCAGAATTAAGTGACAATCAGAGGATTTATTTGATCTTGCCTTACAAGACTTTCCTCCAACTCTGTCACAAACACTTAATCCAAATAAGTGATGGATTTTATAGCCTCTTATGGTTCTATAACTGTTCCAACTACCCCTAAAACTGAAATGTACAATTTGACAACATTTTATGCATTGTTGCATTACAACTTTTTAGTGACACCTTGACAACTTTTGCCTTTTGACATGAATGACCATTAAACATTACTTAGATACTTTGAACACCTTATAATGGACTCAAAAAAACATATTAAACCTTTATTACCCTTCCATGGGTACATTTACATTACTTGAACAATCAGGACCTGAATAGGACTATTTGACAACTTTTGACAAAATGGCTCAGTTAGCCTTACACATTGATTTCAAGCTTGACAAGCTTGTTTATTTCTCATTACTCATGATGAGTATGTGGCTTCTTAATCTTAGTACCATTTAGTTCTCCATTTTATTTAAGCAACAAGAGAGTATGGATGTCTTTAAGTATGGATGTCTAGAAGTAGAAGAGAAATGGATGAAGTCTATTAGAACTCCACAAGTCTACAAATCAAACCATCGATGTAGCCTACCCCAAAGAAAGCACCCTAGAAAAGCCAAAGGTCATCGGGAAGTGATTAACTATTGCTAAAAGGGGATAGGATTTATCCTAATACCCGATAGACACATCGAGAGGATATACACCGACCGAGTCATTACTAAAGTATCATTGGCATGACTCTTGCTATCGGAACATGCAAATTGTTGTCTTGTCGTTAGCCGATAAGGCTATCGGTAAGACTTACATCGATAGTAAGAGAAGCCTTATTCATTGGTACAGCTTAAAGAGATCAGGGTGTAACATTTCAAGCTATCCCAAGACCTGATGGAAACAATAAAGTAGGAGATTCATTGGGGAAAAAGTATTTATCAACAGAGGTTGTTCAAGGTTATGCTGATACCTGATGGAGGGCTCGGGAAGACACATAGTGATTAAAAACAAAGCCACTTAAGGAATGAAATATTTGTTAGACACGATGGACCACTAAGAGGGGGGGTGAATCAGTGGTTCTCAATCTTTTCCCTTTAACTATTCTAGGTGAGCATACCGGTTAATAGATTATAACTCAATGTAGACTTACTGGTTAGTGAGGAGACTAAACACAAATGCATTCACACAAAGGGACATCACATAACACTATCATGTATGAGGAAAACCCAAGATGGGAAAAACCTTGGTGAGCAATCCTGTTGGAGTCTACTTCTCCAATCCAACCTCACAATCAAATCAGTTACAAAGTTTGGGGCACCAACCCAAGGAGCTACAACCCTTGATTTAGGGAACCAACCCAAGGATTACCAACCCCTACCTAATTTATGGGATACAACCCAAAGGAACGACAACCCCTACTAGTTTATGGGAACTAACTCAAAGGAGGTACAACCCCTACACCAAGCTACAACTCAATGATCACAATGATAGCATCAAATACAAAAGTAATCATTTTGTTACAAGTGAATCTTGTAACCATTTCTTATACCTTACTTTGCATGAGACACCTTCCCTACTACATCGGTAGACCTCTCTCTCTATTGTTGTTGCTTTACCAATTCACCTCTATCTATGTTGGTTCTTACTTCTTTCAGCTACTCTACTGCTCTCCACCAGTACTACACTTAGCCTGTTCTATGTCTACCTTCTCTGTAGTTACCTTTTCTTCTTCTCTATCAATATGGATACTACCGGTTGAACACTTCAACCTCATTCTGCCTCACACTCAATCTCTCCTCTATCCCCTTGATGAGAACTTGACTCATCTACTCTCACATGCAACAACCCTATCTTCTTCTATTCAGCATCAACCTTCAATGATTTTGGCTCCCTTATTTATAACTCGGATTTCCCGCCAAAAGACAATTCAAATCTTAGGCAGTTAGGGTTTCTTCCACTGATCAAATCTTCATCAGATCTAATCTAATCTACCTTGGATCAATCACCTGCATTGGAAAAATGCATTTGTACGTGTTTTTCTTCATCCAATGCATATTTGCTAAAAATAACAAATATAACCCTATTATTTAGACTCAAAATCAGTCGACACATTTATGATCCAACTGTTTCTTTCTCAAGGTCAATTTGTAGTCGGGTATCAGACATTGATCATGATGTCAGCAAATCCTTGATCTTCCTCTATCATTCATCTTTCATTGAGCCGCACACTTTGCAACTCCTCTGTGATTGTCACAATCAATATTTATTGTTGACCAATCACAACTACCCCTTTGACACCAGACATCACCGACCTCTACATATTCGCCACCTCAGCTCCGTGTGGCATCATAGTCGGTATCCACCTCATCACACTACTCTTTCAGTTCAGCTTGGTCATCGACCACACATATAACCGATACACCCATATCGGTTCACTGGCCCTACTAGCACAAATCACCTTGCCCGTTATCCTTCCTGCCATCACCTTTTCTATACTATCAGTGTATCCCTTATGTCTGCACTTCACTGCTCTACCAGTGTAACACCTCTATGAATATATTCACATACCGGCACCATAGAAACTCTAATAGCTCTCCTTATCCTTTAGTTTGCTTCACTCCTCTTTATCAGGTGAGAACCTTATCTTCCTTGTCTCTTCTCTAATGTTTCATTGGTTAACATAACATGCCAACTATCACCAATGTAGAATCAGGTAGATGTGTTTTTCAGTGGACAACATACTTTCCTTCTTGCTGGTGAGACACGTTGATGACACCAAGTCATTACCCTCCAACTATTCTGCATTAGCTTTCCTTCAGCATAGTGGTATCGCCATGTATATTCCTGCAGACTTACTAGCATCCTTCTTCATCAAATTAGTTCTCCTACCAACTGGTTTTTCAAGATGACAAATACACCATCTCAACTACTCATTCTTCCTTCACTATCCTTGTAGCACATCTTGTTTTCACTTTCTTATCTGATGTGCATTTCTGATCTCATGCTCTAGGGGCTTCCTTATCTTCCACTTGTACATATGGTCTCTGCATTCAATCACCTGTCTATCTCAAGGAATCATTCTTCTACTATAAGTGACATTACTGAGGAGAGGATTCATCTTCAACATGACATATGTCCCAATGGTTTTCCATATGTCATCCTGCACATGGAGGCAACATACTCTATCAACCTATCACCTAGCCTGTGATAGCTTCTTCATCCGGTGGGATTCCTACTAGTAATCCTTACACTAGCAATCTAGTAGCCTACTCATACTTCTCCTCCGGTGTTGATGTGAACCAAATAGCATTCTGCCACTTCAGCAAAATCAATGCCCATCATGTAATCTCTTCATTCTAGTTGTATACAACACCATATCAACAACCCTTTTACAGAGTGGTCACTTTGCTGCACCTCTAGCATACCAGTACACACTGGTTCTATCTTCTGCATGAAGATGGTCACCTAGTTGTCACTAATGACAACACATCAACTCTTCTCCCATACTAGTCCATCTTCTATTCTAGTTTACATCAAACTCTAATTCCAACAACCTCTTGTTCACTAGTTGACATCAATGTCAGAGATACTAGTAACATCCTATACTAGTTGACATCAATGACAATAGAATGCCAACAATCCCTCCCTTTGGCATTGATGTCAACACATGTAGTATCTTTCTCCCCTTTTGACAACAATGGCAAAGGGCACTGTCATGATAACATTCCTCCTTGTATCTACCGAGCACTGACATAAATATTTCTCCCCCTTTTTGTTGGGTGCATCTCCCCATATGAAGATTATGCACAACATCATCTCAATCATCAACACTTGAGATGGAAATCTCAGGTACCAAACAACCCTTAACAACATACACCAGTCTCTCTCCTTCTTTTGCTCAGAACTAGTTGAGGAATAAATTTATTCTCTTGTTCATGTGGTCCTACCAATTTGCTAGACTTCTCTTTCTTTCAACTGATGAGCCATAGTCAGATGAGCAATTTCTTTTCCAGTATTATCAAGCATCTTCTTGATCTACTTCTATGTTCAGTATATCTAATATTAATCTAAAGTATGGCCCTGAACTCCCCCTGAAACACAAACCTCTGAACTTCATCAATTCACTCAGGTCCTAAATCAAGACCCACATCAAGCAAAATCAATGGAGATAGGAAGAATGGAGATCCAAACCCTATTGGACATGTGATTGTATAATCTTTGTGATTTCATTTGATTTACATTGTCTTAGGTAATCTTCATATGTTATGGTGGATCTTTGTTGTTGTTAGGCTAGGCTTTGGTGGTTGAATTCATTTAGTCTTTCAATATTGTTGTTTCCAATTTTACCATAAACATTTTAGAACACCCGGTGGGACTCTTATCCCTTTTGCATTTAACATTTTTTGTTGTAGATTTTGTGTTTTTTTAAGTTACAGATCTAACATTTCTGACAAACTTTCAACATTTTCACGCATCCTCTAATCGCGCATCCTCTAACCGCATTTTGTCTTTTATTTCGGGTTTGTGATCTTCGTAATCGTGTTTGCATTTAGCATCATTTTATCTTATTGTGTAGATTGCAGGGTTGTGTCTATGTTCAGGACTCGCGTCTATGAATCTATCAGTCGCGTCTGCATTCAAGACTCATGTCTGTGTGATCTAGGCGCATTTGTGATGAATTTAGATGCATTTGTGATTTTTTGTTGCGTCTGTGTTAGGTTTAATCATGTTTGTGTCTCAGATTTTGAATTTTCAATTTTTGATCCAAGTATTGAGGCTTTATTTCATCATTTGGATTTCAGATCTGGTTTATTTCGGGCTAACATCTTGTGATCTAGCTAACAAAATTGGTGCATCTTGTCTTGAAAGAAAATCATTTTGTCGAAGGCCCTTATTTCACAAAGTCTTTTTGGATCCAAAATTTACCTAACTTGTGTGCTTGCAGAAAGGGGTAATCATTTGAAACAACCCAAACTACTAACAAATCTTTGTGCAGAATCTTGGCAAAGTTTTTTGTTTTTTTTTATCTTCATTTGTGTGTCTTGTTTTTCATAGATTACCAAACACTTCAATTGGTGCACTAAAACTAAACTAGTGTCTTTTGGTCTTGAGCAATAGGCTCTTTTTGTTTAATCTCTAGAGTGCCTATCTCCCCGTGTGGTCATTATGACTACTAGTGAAGAGAGGATGACCCAAGTGGTAGCGAGGAAAAGCCATCCTCTTCCGAACCACTATAAACAACTATATCCATGGTGAAAGTCATGGGTAACATGTGCTAATTAGTTCATACCAGCACTATGTCTCCCCATAAACTCACTTGATCAAATTTATTTGATCAATTGTAGGGCATAACCCCTACCGCCTGGGAGCCTTCTGTATTTACAGAGCTGCAAGTGTCGCATGTATGGCCACATGAGTAGATGCCCTTACTAGCACCTTTTTATTTTAGAAAGCCAAAATCCTTCTAGTTGTTGGGGTTGGAGGTCAGACATCTAGAGTGGCCCACACACATACGGTTCTTAGTAGAGATACAAAGTTCACCACAGGGAGTTTTCATGGGGACTGGTGCTTGGCTACCCCAAAGAAGTGAGTGCCGAGGGTGGAACTAGTGGGGTCAAGCATCTAAGTATCCACTCTAAATAGCGTAGCCTCAGGAGAAACCCCATGTGGGATCAACAACTATTGTCCTAGCCAACCATAAGAATTGTGCTTGTCTTATTTTAAACATTCAAACATTCAAGATCAAACATCAAAACATTGTGTCTTTTGTGTCTTCAAGTGTATGCAAAACATTTTTTAAATCAAACAACACACTTTTCTTTGAGTTATTTTGAGTCTAAACACTTACAAACATTGATTCTTCATCAACATTGTTTCCTATTATCATGAAAAACAGTCACAAATTTAGATTTGGTCACAACAAACAACTTTACAAATTGGAAAAATTGCACTCAATTTTCAGAAACATGACTGTATCCAATAGAATGGCATCTATGTCATTGAGTCGCATCTATGAAGGGCGGAAACGTGTCTATGTCATTGAGCCACGTCTATGAAGGGCACAAACACGTCTATGTTCTCTTAAAGAAAATTGCGTTCACAAAATCTCAGAAACACATATGTGTAGTGTTCAACCACGCCTGTGCCATTTAACCACGTTTGTAAAGTATACATGCACATCTATGTTCAAAATTGGAAAAATTTACAATCCAGCAAACAAGAGCAGTTAGTTTCAGACTTATTGAGCTTCCTAGGTTATCTCTCCAGGTTTTCATCTAGAATTCAACCTATTTCTGGGTCTCACAAAGTCTATTGCTTTACACCTTGCATTACATTCACATTTGTCTAAACTTCAGTCAAAAGGTCACTTGCTTGTCCTCATCTTACTTTATCAACACACTTCATACAAAAACATTTTACTAAGTGGTCCCTCATCAAGTTCTATCACCTATGGGTCTCATTTGGTCTTACTTAGAGTCAAGGTCAACTTACCTCATCAAGAGAAACTATCATCTCTTTGGAAGCCACACGTACTCTACTACATACATACTTGGTCTTACACTTTGGACATTGCAAGTACACTTCAGATTCATTTACATTCCATCCAACTCTTGGTCTTCCATACTCTTTCCATTTTCATCTAGTCTCCCACATCTTGGTAAAGACCTAGTTCATGGTTGAAACCCATTCCCAAAAATCTAGGAGAGAAACTAAAGAGGCTCAAGAGTCCACAAACATGAGTGCCTATGAGTATGAGAATGATGTCTTTTTCAATTTTGATCATACTACATTACCGGACATGGATGCCTATAGAAACATTCCAAATGTTGAGAACATGGATACTACAAACAACAATGATACACACAATGACAATATGGACAACTTTTTTGTACATTCAACAGAAGTGGAAGACTCCATTATGGATCCCTATTTTAATCGATTGGTTGAGGAAATTGTTGGTATTTTGGTATGGTTTTATCATTGATGTCAACACCTACTAAACACTTATCAACTCTAACACTTTGGAGATCTAGCAACATTCACTGGCAAGCAAGTGACTAATGGACAATCACCGGTATAAGGTACACTGGTAGGATATAGTGATCATCAGTACTTGGAATAGCATGGAAGACACTTGGTAATGTCAAAGACATTGTCTGGACATCTTATCTTGTAGAGTTGTTTATTAGTATATTCATATTTGCATATTTTGCTTTTACCGACAAATAGGTTCAGGGTTATCTAGGGTTACGCTGGTAGGTTTATCTTTTCCAAATCAGCATGGCACGCTATGGAGATGATTAATTAATGTTGTAAATGCATTAAGCCGACATGTTCAATCGGTTATTGCATCGGATATTGTATTGTTTGTAAAATGATTTTATTGTAATATCTTGTAGAGCTGACCTACTAAAATTGGTCCTAGGTTATGGTATAAATGTAAGATCGAATGTGGTATGCGAAGAAGGTTGTGTGTGAAGGTATATGTGAGATTAAGTAGAGCTATACACGAAGACATCATTTGAAGGTAAAGCTAGGGTTTTGTGAAGCATATCAGCATTACACCGGTACTGAATCTAGCATATGAAGATGCTATTTTAAGTAGTACATTCTTATTGGATTTAACCATCCAATTAAAGTTAATATGACTCCCATTTGTGTTTGAGTAGTGAGCTCTAGGCCCTTGGCCTTTCTGCATGCGCAGAACCCATTTATGTACACTTACTATCTGCAGTAGTATCATCTGATTGTGGGTAAGGTTTCCCACCATGGTTTTTCCCCTTATAGGGTTTCCACATACAAATATTGGTGTTATGTGTTGTGGATGACTTTGTCTTTTTGTTTCATGAATTAATCTTTATCGGTATTGCATTTATCAGTTAATTTGTTTCACCAGTATCACAAACTATTTCACTAGTATTAAACAATAAATTGAATAAGTTGTTTTTGGTTTAATATTATAAGACAACTGATTCATCCCCCCCTCTTAGTTGTCCCCGGGACCTAACAATTGGTATCAGAGCTTAGTCCTTTATTTGCAAAAACTTAACAACTTGAGGAGATCCAATGTCTAGCAATTATTTCAGGAAGGACAGTCCTAAACTTGATTGAACCAACTATGGGATATGGAAGATCGGGATGGAGACACATCTGAATTGTATTGGAAAAGATATCTGGGAGGTTACAAAGAATGGCTATACTGTTGTTTCTACAAGTCAACCTAATCCACCAAATCTGGCTAAAGATGAAGAAAATGATTGCAAGGCAAGAGAAGCACTTCTAAGCGCATTATCAGATAAGAAAATCATGGGACTATCATATAGGTCTATTGCTAAAACTATTTGGGATCATTTGGAAACATTAAATGAAGGAGATTCCATAGTCAAAATTGCAAAACTTGAAAGCTTCCGGGTCAGGTATGAAAGTCTGAGAATGGAAGAGGATGAAAGAATTTATGCTTTTATGGAAAGAGTAAATGAAATTGTTTTGGGTATAAAATGTTGTAGAGGAACCTTAAGTGAAGATGAAATTGTTTCAAAAGTTTTAAGAGGATTGCCACCGGCATATAAAATGAAGGTTACTACAATAAATGAACTTAGAACAATGCCTAACACATCAGTAACTAGGGATACATTGATTGGAAAATTTTCAGCCTTTGAGATTGAGGAATTTGGTCCTGTTACTACTATAAAGACAGATCTAGCTTTCAAAGAATCAACATCATCTGCATCATCATTTTACAAATCTGATTGGAAAGCCTTTTATGCAAGAGAACTTGAGGAAAGCAGGAGAGAAAATGAAGAACTTGAAGAACTTGAAGCACCATTTGCAAGAAAAATGCCTAAAGGTCTAGTTGGAAGTAAATATGAAGGTAAAGCACCCTTTAAATGTTTTAACTACAATAAGATTGGTCATATGCTTCAAGATGCCTTGATAGACATACTAGGTTAAGAGAAGAAGCTAGAAGGACATACAAGCCTAATCTTGAATATCACAGATATAGATTCAAGAAGAATAAAGACAAATCTTGTTATGTTGTTGATGAAGGAGTGATTGATGATTCTGATGAGGATCTGGCAGACAATGGATGGGTTTTTATTGCTATAACAGAAGATCAACTAGCACCTGCAGTGCAACTGGTACAACAAGCCTTGGCAGCAAAAGTTGAAGTAAAGGTTGAATGGATCATCAATTCAAGATGCTCACATCACATGACTGGTGACAAAAGCAAATTCTTAAACTTTCAAGAATATAATGGAGGTCTAGTAAGATTTGGAGATGATAAAGCTTGTTCAATCAAAGGTAAGGGTTCAATATCTCTTGATGGTAAGCATAACACTGAAAATGTTTACTATGTTGAAGGTTTAAAGCATAATCTTTTAAGTGTTGGTCAGTTAGTTGAGAAAGGATTTCAGTTATAGTTCAAAAATGGAAAATGCAAAATTATGAACAGAACTGGTTTAGAAATTGCAACCGGTAATTAGACTAGAGGTAATATCTTTCATTTGAATAATAGTGAAAAGACATGCTTGATTGCACACATTGATGAAAGTTGGTTATGGCATAAGAGACTCTGTCATGTAAACTTTGATTGCATGGTAAAAATTAGTGCTACTAAGGCAGTTAGAGATTTACCTAAAATTGTCAAACCTCACAACACAGTATGTAAGGAATGTCAATTTGGAACATAGGTTAGAGCTAGTTTCAAAAGTATTCCAGAGAAATCAAATAATGCTCTTGATTTAATTCATACTAATTTATGTGGTCCAGCTAGAACTAAAAGCTTACAAGGTGATAGATATTTCATGCTAATCATTGATGACTATTCTAGAATGTGTTGGGTTACTTTTCTCAGAGAAAAATTAGAAGCACTTAGAAATTTTAAACTGTTCAAAGCAATGGTTGAAAATGAAACTGGTAAGAAAATCAAATGTTTAAGATCAGATCAAGGAGGTGAATTCACATCTAAGGAATTCAATGCATTCTGTGAAGTGAATGGAATCAGAAGACACCTATCAGCACCTCGGACACCACAACAGAATGGAGTTGTTGAAAGGAAAAATAAAACTATCTTGGATGCAACAAGAAGTATGTTATCAGAAGCAAACTTACCACATGTATATTGGAGAGAGGCAGTAAGTACATGGGTCTATACATTCAACAAAGTTCACATCAAAGGTGAAATCAGTAAGACCCCTCATGAACTATGGTTTGGTATTACTCCTACTCTTAAATATTTCATAATTTTTGGAAGTAAATGCTATATTAGAAGAGATGAGTATCTTGGAAAATTTGATCCTAGAAGTGATGAAGGAATATTTCTTGGTTATTCATCTAAGAGAAAAGCATACAGATGTTTTAACAAAAGATTGCAGAAAATTATTGAAAGTACAAATGTAAAGATTGATTAACAATTCAGAGGAACTTCAAGGTATATGGATTTTGAACCGGCAATAGAAATTCTGTCAAATGAATCTACACTGAACCCACCAACACAAAATGAAGATCCAGTTACACCGGTATCATCTGAAAATTCCACAGTAACTAAGGAACAATAGCAAACAAAGACACCCCGGTATGTAAGATTGAATCATTCTAAAGATCAAATAATTGGAAACAAATATAGAGGAGTTATGACAAGAGGAAGATTGGCAAACGAAGAGGTATGCCTTATTTCTCAAATTGAACCATCATCAATTAATGAGGCATGTGAAGATAAATTTTGGATTAAAGCTATGGAAGAAGAATTAGAACATATTGAGAAGAAGAACACTTGGACATTAGTTCCTTGGCCTAAAGATAAAAATGTTATTGGAACCAAATGGGTATTTAGAAACAAACTTAATGAAGACGGTAAAATAATCAAAAATAAAGAAAGACTAGTGTGTAAGGGATATTCTCAAAAAGAAGGAATTGATTATAATGAAACCTTTGCACTGGTATCTAGAATTGAGGCAGTTAGATTATTTTTGGCTTTTGTAGCTCATAAGAACTACAAAGTATATTAGATGGATATTAAATGTGCATTTTTAAATGGAATTCTTGAAGAAGAGGTTTGCATTGAGAAACCTGATGG
Source organism: Cryptomeria japonica (assembly GCF_030272615.1). Lineage (NCBI taxonomy): Eukaryota > Viridiplantae > Streptophyta > Pinopsida > Cupressales > Cupressaceae > Cryptomeria > Cryptomeria japonica. Next base: position 284,524,523 of record NC_081414.1, on the reverse strand, counting down.
ATTTTCTTTAATAGAAGACAAAGATATGGTTTGTAGGTTAAAGAAAGCTTTGTATGGGTTGAAGCAAGCTCCAAGAGCTTGGTATGCAAGATTAGATAAGTACCTTATGGAGATTGGTTTTTCTAAAGGTAATGCAGACAATAATTTATACTATAAAGTAAATAATGATGACATCTTGGTTATAGAAGTTTTTGTTGATGATATAATCTTTGGAGGAGAAGATGGATTATGTAAAGATTTTTCTATAAAAATGCAACAAGAATTTGAAATGTCTATGATAGGAGAAGTAAAATTCTTTTTAGGATTGCAAATTTCACAAACTAACAGTGGTATATTCTTGAGTCAATCAAAGTACTTAAAGGAGCTACTAAAGAAATTTGGGATGGAGAACTCTAAACAGGTAAGTACACCTATGACTACAAATGACAAATTATCACTAAGAGATGAGTCAACACCTGCTAATCCAACTAGGTATAAATCTATGATAGGAGGTTTACTGTATTTAACACAAACAAGACCAGATATTATCAATGTAGTATGTATTGTTTCAAGATTTTAAAGTAATCCTAGAGAAAAACATGAATCAGCAGCGAAAATGATTTTTAGGTACTTACAAGGCACTACAAATCTTGGGTTATGGTATCCTAGAGATGACAACTTTGAATTATGTGCATATATAGATTCAAATTGGGCAAGAGATGTAGATGACAGGAAAAGCACCACCGGCGGAGAATTTTTCCTTGGAAATAGATTAATTTCTTGGTTAAGTAAGAAACAGAGTTGCACATCTTTATCAACAGTAGAATCAAAATATGTTGCAGCAGCAACAAACTGTACATAGGTATTATGGCTTAAACAAATGTTAAAGGACATAAAAGTGAATTGCAAGGAACCTATAACTATCTATTGTGATACCACTACAACAATTGACATATCTCAGAATCTGGTACTACATTCTAAAACTAAACATGTTTCTATCAAGCTGAACTTTCTAAAAGAAAATGTTGAAGCAAAACAAGTCAAACTAGTTTATGTGAACACCAAAGAGTAGATTGTAGATATTTTCACTAAACCTCTACCTAAGGAGACTTTTGAAAATCTAAGAGAACAGCTTGGGGTCATACCCCAACTGGTAGATACTTAGAGAGTTGATGTATGTCATCAACCGGTAGAATTAACAGAGATATATTCTTAATCCGACTTTGATGAGGAAGCTACTTCTCAAGGGGAGTAGTTGGTATTTTGTATATGAAACTAACAAATGATATTTTGTTGTAACTTTGGCATTTGATGTCAAAGGGGGAGAGATTGGTATGGAAAAAAAACAGAAAGAAACACAGAAAGATACATGTTACTCCTATGGGGAGAGATTGTTTATTTTGGTTTTTGAACTCTATAACGATCTTTTTAGGAGATTGATGGTTTTTGGTATTTGGCATTTCTGTTTTGGCACTTTGATGGTTTTTCCATCTTGTGTTGCCATCAATGTTAAAGGGGGAGATTGTTGGTATTTTGGTATGGTTTTGTCATTGATGTCAACACCTACTAAACACTTATCAACTCTGGCACTTTGGAGATCTAGCAACATTCACCAACAAGCAAGTGACTAATGCACAGTCACCGGTATAAGGTACATCGATAGGATATAGTGATCACCGGTACTTGGAATAGCATGGAAGACACTTGGTAATGTCAAAGACATTGTCTGGACATCTTATCTTAGAGAGTTGTTTATCAGTATATTCATATTTGCATATTTTGCTTTTACCGACAAATAGGTTCAAGGTTATCTAGGGTTACACCGACATTTATCTTTTCCAGATCAGCATGGCACGCTATGGAGATGATTAATTAATGTTCTAAATGCATTAAGCTGACATGTTCAATCGGTTATTGCATCAGATATTGTATTGTTTGTAAAATGATTTTATTGTAATATCTTGTAGAGCCGACCTACTAAAATTGGTCCTAGGTTATGGTATAAATATAAGATTGAATGTGGTATGCGAAGAAGGTTCTGTGTGAAGGTATATGCAAGATTAAGCAGAGCTATACACAAAGACATCATTTGAAGGTAAAGCTAGGTTTTTGTGAAGCATATCAGCATTACACCAGTACTGAATCCAGCATATGAAGATGCTATTTAAGCAATACATTCTTATTGGATTTAACCATCCAATTGTAGTTAGTATGACTCCCATTTGTGTTTGAGCAGTGAGCTCTAGGCGCTTGGCCTTTCTGCATGTGCAAACCCCATTTATGTACACTTACTATCTACAGTAGTATCATTTGATTGTGGGTAAGGTTTCCCACCATGGTTTTTCCCCTTACAGGGTTTCCACATACAAATATTGGTGTTATGTGTTATGGATGACTTTGTCTTTTTGTTTCATGCATTAATCTTTACCGGTATTGCATTTATCAGCTAATTTGTTTCACTGGTATCACAGACTGTTTCATCAGTATTAAGCAATAAGTTGATTAAGTTGTTTTTGGTTTAATATTATAGGACACCTGATTCCAAATGTTGAGAACATGGATACTACAAACACCAATGATACACACAATGACAATATGGACAAATTTTCCATACATTCAGTAGAAGTCGAAGACTCCATTATGGATCCCTGTTTTAATCGATTGGTTGAGGAAATAATGAGGAGAGATAGACAATATTTCTTACAAGTGATGGCACAAAGTGTAGCCAAGATTCCTCATGATTTAGACATGTCTCAAATAATGGAAAATCGACCTTTGCAACAACCTCACCTCAACATGGATCAAAGGAGGCCTAATAGTGGAGGCAATAGAGGACCACATATGGTGTCCGAATCACCATCATCTTTGTTTCAAAAACCTAAGGTCCCACATACACATGGTCAAGCATATGACACTCACCTTTGTAGACCATTATGGAAGTCTTATGTAGAAAAATATACTCAATCACATACCAATGCTAAGGACCAACCACCAAAGCAATTGGATATCCAAAGGAATGATCAAAATTTGGACACAAGAAAGCCCCACATAAAATTTGGGGGAAACACACTAGAACAAACTCATGACATGCCTGTAGAGTATGGTAGACATGGACAAAATAGATATTCCATTCCTCATCATGTCTCTATGCCAAGTGGTCCATATACACAACATCATTATAGACCTCCTCCATATGAACATGTGTATGATCAGTATCATCCATATATGCAACATGCTCCTCCTCCACCTAGTGGTTCAAGCATGGGATATGGTCTAAGAAGTCGATCTCCACCTAAGAACAATTTGAACAGCAAATTAAGGACTTACAAAAGAAAATGGAGGACATAAATACACCAAATCCAACTTACACAATGAGAGACATATGTCCCTATCCATTTGACAAAAGCATTCCAATGCCTCCATTTCCTACACACTTTGTGACACCTAAGCTAGATAAATACAGAGGAAAAGGGGATCCTAAGGCACATATAAGATAGTTTTTCACAGCTTGCATTGAGGTATCATTAGAAGAGACAAATTTGATGAGATTATTCCCAGAAAGCTTAGGTGATCAAGCTATGCAATGGTTCTCCCAACTCCCACCTGGAATTAAGTCTTGGGGTGATCTAGTAGAGGCTTTTATCCAACATTTCTCATACAACATAGAGATAGACATATCAGTCACCACTCTGTGCAACACCAAACAAAAGGATGGAGAATATTTTTCATCATTTTTACAAAGATGGAGAAATCTAGCCAGCATATGCTCTTGTGAAATTCCACAAAAACAAATGGTATAGATGTTCACCTAGAATGTTAACAAAGACATTGGTTATGACCTGAGAAAAGCTTGTTTATCCACCTTCACAGACGTCATTGAAAAAGGCTTAGCAATAGAGAAGGTCCTAATTGAGAAAGGCATCATTAAAATATTCAAAGAAAACAAAGAGGACTTTAAAGGAAAAGACAAGCCAAGATTTTGGAATAAAAACAAGAACACAGTCAATGATGGTGTGGTTGATGACAATACAATACGACCCAAAATCATTTTTTCGGGATCAAGCTCTACAAACAATCAAGTGAATACTCAAACAACTTCCAAATCATGAAGGAAGTACACTCCATTGGGAGAACCACTTGAGTCAGCTTTCAAGAAGGTAGTGGTAAACAAGATAATAACAATTCCAGATTTGCCTCCATATGAGCCAAAGGTCAAACCAAATTGGTGGAATGATGATGAATATTGTGAATATCACAAAAGCAAGGGTCATAAAATAGGAAATTATCATCGACTGAAGAACATCATACAAAACCTTATTGATAGAGGTGACATTGAGATCGAGTGACACTCATCTAACCAAGAACATGAAATGTTTAAAGAACCATTCCCAAAACATGACAAGGGAAAAGCCAAAGCCACATATGACCAAACCAACTATACTAGAGAATCCTATAACTTTGATTCAACTATCAATCACATTTAAATGGCCAATTATGTCTCTACCATTATTATCAAGGACAAAATGCCTGAGAATTCTACCCAAAGACCCAAGGTTGTCCTGAAAGGCATTGGATCTTCTTCCAAACCTACCTCTAATTGTAATGTCACAACCTATCGAGGTAAATTCACTTTGCAAGGTGCTCCAGCTAAAAACACCTCATCAACCAAACCTGAGTATGAACTTGTAGAATAGTTAGAGAAGACACCCACACTTATCTCCATCCTTGATCTCTTACGCATATCCCCTGCACATAAAGCCATTCTTGACAAACTTTGAGAGACACTTCCATCCCCACTGATCTGAACGTGGACCAGTTTCAAGCCATGGTGGGATACCTTTTCGTTCCACACCCCCTTACATTCACAAAAGTTTACGATGCCTCCGTGAGCCAACCAAATAATGCACCTTTACATGTTGAAGCCTTCCTACATAAACACTGAATAAAACGAGTCCTGATAGATGGAGGAGCTGCTCAAAATATATGTACTTTGAACACAATAATACAATTGGGATATTCAGACAAAGTTGTGAATGCTACAAACAAAATTACCATCAAGGCATATGATGATGAAGAGCGTTCATCCAAAGGCACAGTCACCTTACCTCTTAGGGTTGGGCCAATTACAAAAGATGTGGTTTGTCAAGTCCTAGACCTGGATCTCACATACAACATATTGCTAGGATGTCCTTGGATTCATGAAATGAGGGCAGTCCAATCTACATACCACCAATGCATTAAGTTTCCTCATAATGGAGTCAAAGCAACAATTAATGGTGATCCTAATCCATTTATATACTACAATAACTTGAGACCAAAAGCTGAGATAATCATTCCAAATAATAGAGAAGCTATCCCTTCTTTGGCATACATTGACCTTGAATCATTGAAACCTTCAACATCAAAACAAGGTGAGCTTAAAGGGAAATATTAGGACAAAGGCATGGGTGGATACACTTTGAATCAAACCATGTGCTTATGACAAGTTATGAGTTCACCAAAAGAATATGGATGACCACATCCTTCTAAGCGGGTATCTATCATTACACTCAAATGGGATCCTACTATCTTCCAAAAGTGGGTTGAAATGGAAGAAGAAGACTCATACAAAATGATTTACAAAGACCCTGAAGATGGAACACAAGATCACATCACCATACCATGCAAAAAATATGGCAAAGGGTTCAAGATCCTACACAAGCTTGGGTATAATGGTAAAAGTCCTCTTGGTTTAAGAAAGGAAGGTATCATTCAACCTTTACAACTAGAATTGATATTTAAAAAGGAGCACTCGAAATGGCTTGGTTTCATGTCTTCTAGGGTAAATACTTGAAAGATAGAAAAAGAATTACAAATCAAGGCTTCCAAAGATCAACAAGGGAACTGCTATTCCACCAACTCTAATGAATGGGAATGGGGTTCGGACAAATCCTCCAATGACTATGAACTCACTGAGACATTTAGAGAACCAAGTGAACCCACAAAAGAAGAGGAATTTTATAGAAAATTCAAAGTTGGTCAAGAAACAACTCCCAAGGATTCCACATAGTCTTTGCCTCTAGGTTCTAGGTCGAAATCATGAAGGATGAGGGCACCCATCCCTGAATGTGCTTTTAGTGATGACAATTTGGACTCGTTCATGATTGACACAAATGAGGAGAGTTCCAATGATGACCTTGACAACTACCTCAACATACCTGAATATAACTGCATCTTCACCCTTAGTCCCACTGACTTTGAAAACATTGAAGGCCTTCCCCTTGTTCACCACCAGCTTATTGACTGGGACCATGAAGGACCTGTACAGTTCGACACATTCCAAAATGATGAAGCATTTATTGACTATCTAGGCATACGAGATGATCTTCCACTTGGGGACCATAAAGCAGGATACACTATAGAACTCAATAGTGTGGCATATTTTGGTGAGGGTGCTAGGCCTTCTAGTCACAAAAATGTAAAAGTAAAAACAAATCGTGGGTCTTATGGTTAAAACCACATTGTGGCACTATCTGACCCTAAAAAGGTAAAAAGAAAGGACATATCTGAGGGTGAAAACCTCTTTGAGGCACCTAAAGATGGAAGGCTCAACATTCTCCCAACATCATATGAAGAAAAATCATCTATGTTAGTAGAGGAGACCATCAAAACAAAAATTGGTACAAAAGAAATTCCACATAGCATATTCTTGGCACAATCCCTGACAGAGATAGAAAGACCAAAGTTCATAAGTTTCTTCACAGAGTGACAAATCAATTTTGCATGGTCATATGGTGATGTGCCTGGACTGGATCCGGATTGAGTAATGCATCATTTGACAGTTAAACCGGGGGAAAAACCAATAAAATGGAAATTAAGAAAGATGCATCTACAAGTGGCATTATTAGTCAAGGTAGAGCTTGAAAAATTATTGGATGTCATATTCATATGCCAGATCTCCAACTTAGTACCTGTCAGTAAGCCAGATCATAGCATCAGAATATGCAGAGATTTCAGAGACATCAACAAATCTTGTCCTAAGGATGATATTCCATTACCAAATATTGACTTGATCATAGATCTCACAACAGGTCATGTGATGTTATCTTTGATGGATGGATTCTATGGCTATAATCAAATAAAAATTGCATCTGAGGATCAGCACAAAACAACATTTACTTGCCCCTGGGGAACTTTCTGCTGGAATGTCATGCCCTTCAGGCTAAAGAATGCAGGTGCTACATATCAAAGAGCCATGACTACTATCTTTCATGATATCATGCATGTAATTGTAGAAGACTATGTTGATGACCTCTTGGGGAAATCAATAGACAAAGCTACACATTTGGACATACTTTCAGTCATTTTTGATCGGTTGGAAAAAAAAAAAGTAAGATTAAACCCCAAGAAATGTGTCTTTGGAGTAACCTTCGGGAAGCTCATGGGATTCATTGTCTCAAAAAGAGGATTTGAATTTGATCCAACAAAAGTCAGGGCAATCCAAGAGATACCACCACTGAGAAATATAATTCAACTTTGATCTTTGCAAGGAAGACTCCAATCCATACGAAGATTCATAGCACAATTTGCAGATAAATGTCATCCTTTTCAACACTTGCTATATGTTGGTAAATAGATTTGTCCCTTTCTTGAAACCTTAACAATTATCTTCTTTAAGAAAAATATGACTCCGTTTCACCCTTTTGAAAGGAAACAAACTACCAACAGATGGATGAATTAATAAAAATTCAACCTCTACATTAGAGGGCAGCTCCTCGAATGATTTGCAGTGAATTTATTGTACAAATTATATGCTAATACTTTTTACCAAAAAGCATTGAAAGGCTTCAGCATTCATTCATCAACACAAATAAATGCCTTCAAAATTGTAAACATAGGAAATTTTCTAAAAGAATACTCAAAGAGAGTTCATAGACTCTGATTTACAAACATACTTGTTGTATAAATTCAAAACAAAACAGAGGCTCAGCAAATACTGATGGCTGACTGATACTCTCTCATGCCTCATAGGGCAAGGGGGATCAAGCAAATCAATAAAATGTGAGTCATCTAATAACTAATAATAACCATGAACTAAGGGAAAAATTCAGAGATAACTAATCACAAAATTATATCATGCCCATAATAACTTTCTCAAGAAAGATTACGAATCTCAGAACACACAGATTCAAAGATTGCATAACATGATATTTCATTGATAATCAGTCATTGTATTTTCCAAACAATTCATTTGAGAAATCAAAATATTGTCTACTGCTCTTGAAAATCATAGTTTTCGGAACCCCTACAAAGATAATCTTTGCAGCTTAAATAGTCCCCAGGCTCATAGTTCTTATAGAATCAAATTACATTTACTTTCATCCAAGTGAAAGAAACCATTTGAAACAACATAAAAGAAAACTAAATTAACAACCACTAAGAGGCTAGTATTTCATCTTCGGATTAGCTAGGCTTCTACCATGGTAGAGGAGGTTACGGATGTGTCCTTTTTTGCCACAGAACCACGCCATTCCAAGTGCGCTGCCGAGAAGTTTAGGATGACTTGGAAATAAGGCAAACCAATGTGTAGGATTCTCTACTTCCACACTTCTTTGTCCATGTTTACCTGTGCAACTTTTTCCTTGTGAAACTCTAAATGGTCTGAACAAATGATGAGCATCAATTCAATCCTTGCCACCTTTGAAAAATCATCCATGGTCAAGGATTTTATCGTCTGAATGAACTGGATCCATTCTTGAAAAATCTTGGCCATGTCTGCAGCCTCTTCAATTTTCTTGGTGCCCTCCTTCATGAGCTGGATATCAATACACTTAAGGTCTTTCTGCATCATATCGATCAAGTCAGTCAATTCTTTGAGCAGCTTGGCGGATTCTTCATGACCTTGTTTGATGATCAAATTGTGCCATTCCACATTTTTCTTTGACATGTACAATACATTAGCATCCAAATTTTCCACCAGTTTTTCAGCTAGGAATCTCATCACTCCATATTTTTTAACATTGTTCATTTGTGCAAGGACTGCTACCCACTTGGTCCTTTCTTTCTCCCAAGTGACTGTTTCCAATTCTAGCTCTTTACTCACGGTTTCAGCATCTTTATAAGCTTTAACCAGATTAGTAATATAATCTGACCCCTATTGTATTATCAGGTCCAACCATTTATTGAACATCTCTGTCACTACCTTGTTCCTTTGAACCTGATCTAGCATTTTCTGGTTGGCTGGAGATTTAGGGTCGAATGACATTGGTATCTATGACAAAGGTTGGGGGTTTGGATCATGGATGACATTGATATACTCGATCATCAAAGTAACAACTTGTTTCAATTCTCTTTTGTCTTTTTCATCCTTTCACATTCTTGAAATTATTTTTTCCGTGGATGATTCCAAATGCTTAACATCTATAGCCCATGAAGCAACCCCCAAATCTATCTTTTCCATAGAAAAATCCTTCTCAGTAGCTTTGTTTGCATCCTTTTCTGGGATTGGTTTGGCTACTTCAGCCGTCTAGTGACCTGTTGTTTCATCTGCATCCAGCATTGCTTGTGTTTTAAGCTTCTTTGGCTTTGATGCCTTTCCCAAACATCTGCTAACCATATCCTCCATTGGGATTGTAACCGGCACCACACTCCGTTTCTTTCCAATGGCAGCTTCCAACCATCTTGGTGCATTTGTAATTCCCTTAGGTGGTGGGATTGTGTGTACATCTGGTGAAGTGACAATGACCATGGTATTCATGGGGTCTTGTTGGCTTTCTTCTCCTTTGCTTGTGTCCATTTCCTGCATCTCAGGCTCATCTTCATCCTATGGATCCATTGTTTCCCCAAGCTCTTCACTAGGGTCCAAGTCTACAATAACCTATCTAAGGATGGGCTCCCTACTCTTCTTTTTGCTTCTAGACCAAGTTACTCAAGCAACTGTGAGACTGGAAGATGGTGACCTTTTTGACCTTCTAGGTTGAATTTTCTCTACAACGAGCTTTGAAACACCTTCAACATCAGCAATCTCATTAGTGGTAGAAACAGGAGATTGAACCACAATGTGTGAATCAATTGTTCATTCATGTGAGGACATGTGAGGTCCCTCCTTAAACTTCTGGTTCCTCAACCATCTCTCTGTTCTCCTCACAACATTGAAGTTTCTGGTTTGGATACTATCATCTTCCTTTTTGTTCCAGTCAATTTATGGAATCGGTTTTCCTTGGACTTCTGTATCAAACTCAAGGTCTAAAAAATCCTCCTCTGTATATTCTGATACTCCAGAGATATTAATTGGAAGCCTCATGGTAGTTATTTGCTGCAGAGTGAATCTGGACCATAGTCTCTTTCTTACTTCATACTCATCACTATAGTTCTCCCAATAATCCTCTAATTGAGGTTCATGACAAAAATGACTATCTACATTCAGGTTCTCCATTGCATAACCCCTGTTGTCAAATTTTTTCCTTACCACATATGGTTGTAGATTCATCCTTTTGAACTCTAGTTCCAGGTTCAAGGCATCTGATACAGACTTATAGCTATAGTATATGAGTTCAACTGGGAATACAACTCCAGACTCGCCCTTTGCTCCTAATCTTTTATCAATGTGGGCCAACTGCCTGCTCACCTCTATAAGCACGTAGCTGTCAAAAGCATACCTGGGTAGCTTGAAGGGTTGGCCCTCAAAGCCACCTATCCATATGTAAGTAAATTGGGGAAATTGAATAAAGAAACTTCCATATATACTCACAAATTCCATAGCTTTAGTAGACATCCTCTTGTTCACATTCCCCTGAAGCTCAGAAACAAGTCTTCCTGCGAAGACTCCATTCCATCTATCAAATTGCTCAACGTGTCTCTGTTGTTGTAATAGAAGATAAAAATTATACACCCTCATCCCATCTATCCAAGGTTCATTAGGTAGACCAGGCCAATCCCTTGTACAAGCTAGTATGTAGAAAAGATAAGAAGACATATAAAAACCTGTCATTCCCACAAAATTACTCAACCCTTCATGAAGTCTCTCTAGAATTACTTGAGAACAATCAAGATACTTGTCACCAGATAATACCACTTGGATGAAAAAGTACATCCAATCTTCCCAATAGAAAGCATGTGAGTTTCCCTTCACCCTATTCAGAAGTATCCCAATATCTCAGACTTCTGTGATGAAGTGCTCTCTGGTCAGGGGTTTTGGTAGCCATGACCCTCCTTTTTGAACTTTTAGGAGCCAATTACTAGCAACCACACTCATGTACTTATTCTTCTTTTTTGAGAAGTAGGCATATGAGTTTCCAATAGTCCAGTCCTCATATTCATCCTTGTGTGGAATTCCCATTGTCTCCATTACTATTTCTCTATTGATTTTGACCAGTAGCTCACCATTACTAGTTCTGATGCATCTATTCTCTGTGTCATTTCAGTTCATGCAAGCCATCACTAAATATGGGCATGGTGTGACAAGTGGGAACGCAATAGCTTCCATAAGGCCACTCTTAACTATTTCTCCATTAATGAATTGGTATGAGGGTTCTTAGTTCTTTCTAGTAAATCCCCTAAATCTACATGAACTAAGGAGGTGTCTTCTAATTCTGGCAAAATACTCACTAGACATGAGGTCCGGCAGAGCTTTGGCAACATTGGCCTCATATTACCTATCTAGTCCCTTAACCAAGAAATACTAAAAAAAAGACAATATCCTACCCCATCAATTTAGAGATTTTCCTTTTCTATACTGATAAACCCTCAGAACTCAAAGAAACACAACTTAGGAGGAATCAACTAAACTTACCCGTTACCATCATGAAAACTGGAAATTCTTCCAGAGAAGAGAGCTGGTTTTACCTTCGGTGCCTCAAATTTCTTCAAGTATGGCAGCTGTGACCTTCTCAAATATGGAAATAAATTGATACACATTTCCTTCAATTAGATGGATAAATATCTATAGAGCCACACACGCTTCATCATGATTTACCTAAGCATGCAAAGTAATGGTGAAATGACAAAAAATGACACCTTCTTAATTATCCATCACTTCTGCACAAGTAATTTGATGTTCTCATGATTACTTTCCACATTTAGAGTTTTTAATTTCCGAATAAGGGAATATTCCTTCTTTTCACGCCGCATTTATTTTCACCAAAAATCCTTAGAGTAAGTTTTGAAATGAACCTATGAACCTTGAACCCTTTGACAAAAGGTTCATCGGTTCAAGTTCACTTAAGAAATATAACAGTGAGTGGGCAGCATGCACAACAACACCAGGAACGAGTAACAAAAAAAAAGACTATTTAACATGAACCTTGAACCTTTTGAACTGCTTGAGATTTGGTTCAAGGTTCAATACCGCTTATCAACTTAAAACATATGGACCCACACTCGTTATATAACGATACATTGCCATGACTCACAAAAGGCATTTTGAACCTTGAACCTTTGGACAAAAAGTTCAACAGGTTCAAAACTTTAAAGACCACAAACAAAGTGCACTTGTTCACATGACGACAAAGACCAAAAATGACTCTTTTACAAAATGCGCTTTGAACCTTGAACTTATTGAACATTTTAGAAAGAGTTCAATGGTTCAAGTACAAAGGAAAACAAATGACCCAATGAAAGAGAAAGGCACAAAAGGCAACCCGTGAGTATGAACATTCATGGAAAATAATTGTGGGGGAACTAACATTGACTCTGAATGGGACTAGAACTGTGAAGGAACTACAAATGAACTCCAGAATCCCTGGTTTTGCAAGAAGACTTTATTTAAAGACTCAAACAGAAACAAAACAGAAAAAGACACACAACTGCAAAACAATCAAACACTATATACAAAACCATGAGGGACTCTTGTTTACAGTTGGTATAAGTTCAAATCTTGACCATTATAGGTCAAAGGAAGAACAGTACCATCCAGATATGCAAGTTTGAAAGAATTTGGTCCTTTTCCCTCATGAATCTAGAATGGTCCTTTCCAGAGTGACTCGAACTTGGCATGCACTCCCTTGGGTTCTCTTCTTTTGTCCTAGAGCAGTACTTGATCACCTAGCATGAACCTCTGTGGCCTTTCTCACTTGTCGAATATCCTTTTTACCCTAATCTGGTGTTCTATTATCCAATCCACTAGTTTATCCCTTTCTTCATCAATTCTGGTCAAGTGCATAATCCACTTTTCAAGAGAATTCTGGAAATAGGCATCTTCAACGACATTTTGTAGCTTAATAGCTGCCAGCTCCAAAGGAAGTGCTACTTGAGTGCCTACACCATAGACCAGTTCAAATAGAGACATCCCAATTGCGCTCTTTGGCGATGTACGGTCAGCTCAAAGGGCTTCATACAGTTTCTTATGCCAATCCTTAAAATTTTCACTCACTAATTTTTTCATGATATTAATGAGGTTTTTATTACTGGATTCAACCTAGCCATTTCTCTGAGGATAATCTTTAGATGAGTGAGCAAGAGAGATTCCATGGTCATAGTAGAATAAAGAGATTTTGGCAGAGGAGAAATTGATAGCATTGTCAGCTACAATTTTTAACGCTACCGCAAATCAAACTAGGATGTTCTCTTTCAGAAAATTACAAACAATCTCCAAGGATGTCTTTGGTACCAGAATGGCCTCAACCCATTTAGTGAAATAGTCTATAGCTATCAATATATGGGTGTGTCCTACACTAGAGGTAGGTTTCAAGGGACCAATTAAATCCAGACCCCATTGCTTGAAGGGTTCTTCCACAACCACGGGTCGGAGTGGTAATGTTGCAAGCTGTGGTTTACCTGTAAACAACTTACATTTTTCACACCTAGCCACCCATGTATATGCATCACTAAACATTCCCAGCCAATAATAACAGTTCCTTAAGATCCTGTAGGTAGTCATCATCGAAGAGAAATGACCGCCATAGGCTTCATCATGAAATGTTTTCAAAAGAGACTCCTGGAGTGATTTATCAACACAACACAAGAAGGTCCCTTCCAGTCCCCTCTTATATAGTACATCATTAAAAATGACATAATTAGCACCTTTCAGCCTCAAGTTCCTCTTCTCTTTTGCAGAAAGATGTTATGGGCAATCTCCATATGTCAAATAATAAGCTACATCTACAAACCAGGAATCCTGCAGACCAACAAACAAGACTAAAGGCAATTCCTCTATCACTTCCTCCTTACTCTCAGCAATCAGCTTGCACAAACCCTGCCCCCTTACCAACTTTATGGGCCTAATGTCTAAATTGAACTCTTGAATTTTTGACACCCAAGAGGCTCTTTGATTCATTCCTATGTCTTCCTATGTCAATATTCTCTTGACTGCTGAATGAGGCACATAAACAATAGAGTGTGAATGGAGAATATAATACCTAAAGTTTTTTAGTGACTTCACAACCACATATGCTTGCTTTTCCATTATCAAATACTTCAATTCATGCTTTTTCAGTGGTACACTCATGAATGATATCGGGACTTCATCATTATCCTCATTCTTTTGTAATAAAATCCCTGACATAGTGTGCTCTGAGGCATAGCAGTAAATAACAAAATCTTTACTGAAATTAGGATTAACCAAAACAACCACATGTCCAATAGCATTCTTAATTGACTCAATTGCCTTCTTCCCCTCCTCATTCCATTTAAAAACTTGTTTCTCACTCATCAAATTGACAATATATCTAGTAGTTTCTGCAAAATCTGGGATGAACCTCCTTAGAAAATTTACCTATCTGAAGAAGGATCTAACAACATTCCTACTTGATGGTAGAGTTAGCTGTTGAATTTCTCTTACCCTCTCAAGATCTATTTTCACCCCTTCCTTAGAAACAATATGACCAAGAAACTTACCCTTTGTGACTCCAAATACCGACTTCTTCGGGTTCAAGGATACCCCATGCTCGCGGCACCTCTGTAACACTTGTCTTAGGTCCCGCAGGTGATGCTTTCTTGTTTTTGAGAATACTGTCAAGTCATCTAGATATACAACAATGATCTTATCCTTTAAGTGCCCAAAGGACAAGTCCATAGCACGCTGAAATGTCGCTCCCGCATTAACCAAACCAAAAGGCATTTGGTTATACAAAAATGTACCCTAGGGAGTAATAAAGGCATTTTTATGTTGATCATCATCCTGAACACTAATCTGGTTATAGCCCGAAAATCCATCGAGCATGGACATCATCTCTGATCCTAAAACTATTTGTAGAATGTGGTCCATGGCTGGTAATGGATAGTTATCTTTTAAGCTCACCTGATTTAGATTTCTGAAATCTACACAGATCCTTATTTCTTCGTTCTTCTTTCTAACAAGTATGATATTAGCTATCCATGTAGAATGATGGATGGGGTATATAATTCTAGCTTTTAACATCTTATCCACTTCTTGGAATATAGCCTGAGCTACTTTCGGATTGAAGCTTCTAAGCTTTTGCCGGAAAGGGCTTACTCTAGGCTTCAAGGGAATTTGATGCTGGAATTTTCCCTCTCTAAAATTTTTAAGATCATCATAGCACCAAGAAAACACATCCTTGTACTCCACCAAGAGGCTAATGAACCTCTCCTTTTCTACTGGCGTACAACACTTTCCTAGATTGATATATTTAGGTTCATTCTCAATACCAATGTTGACCTTTTCGTAACCTCCAATATCTTGCACCTCTGAGGACTTGTCACCTTTATTGTTCTTGTAAGCATCATGATGGTCAAACAAACGCTCCAAAGAAACCAACCCTTTAGGGATCTTGTTTCCTTTCAACTGTATGATTCCATCAGGCAACTCCTTGGCTCATTTTGGCAAAACTTCTTTGCACTCTACATCTGAACCTTCAAAATACATGGTAGAAAACATGTCTACACTTTGCATAAAATTATTTATTTGTTTATCACTCTCAAATACCTGCCAAGAATTAGAGTTGTCTGGGACACTGGCCCAATATATCAACTCTACCCTGTAAATATCATCAACAAATTCGGGATGTGGGATAAGCAGTGAAGCTAAAACTACTTTTGAATTCAATTCCCTAGGTATTGCTTCAATGGAAAATGCATCAAAATCCTCGATTTCATCCCAAACTCTATTTTGATAGTGTTTCAACCTTTCATTCTTAACACTAAACAACCCTCTGACCTATTTTACAATTAGTTCAACATCTCCTTTAACTCGTAGGAGTTTCACTCCCAATCTCTTAGCTTCAGCTAAACCTAACAACAAAGACTCATACTCAGCTGTATTGTTGGTATTTTTGAATTCTAATTTGAAAGAAAAAGGAATATGATTGCCAGAAGGTGGGATTAACACTACCCCTGCACCAGAACTTGATGCTGCACAATTACCATCAAACTCCATTAGCCACAGACTTTCTTTTCCTTCAAGTTGAATTGAATCTTCCACTGCCTCATTTTCAGACAAAATCATGTAGTTTCCAAATTGACAATCATGATACAGAATTTGGGCTCCAGGGTCATCTGATGGGAAAACAGTGAATTTGGACTTTGGTTCAGGCTGTAGGATGACTCGCTATTTTCCAATAGGAATTGTGGCTTGGGACTAATCTATTTTAATTTCACCACCTAAATCCCTACAGAAAGTATGACTTAGCAACATGCCATAACTAGCTAGAATGTTAGCTATCAGAATAGTCAACTTAATTCTTTTATCCGGGTGAGAGGCAAGAACTACTTGAGCATCCTTAATTTGGCCTAGTAGAGGAATTTGTTTTGAATCCATAGAATAGCATCTGCCAAAGGTTTTGGTCAAGGATAGCCCTAATGCTTTGGCTACTGCAGAGGGCATTATATTGTCAGATGCACCTAAATCTATAATACAATTATTCAACTTGTGACCATTTATAAATAATGATATGTAAAAGGGTTCTGGTTTTGACTCAAGGGGAGGTGCAGAATCATCTTTTTGAAGAGCAGTTATTTCAGGCATTTTGGCATAAGCCACAGGGTGAACCAATTCATTACTATGTGAGGGAAATATGGCATTTACTAATTGTTATGTCTCATTGGCCCATTGTACATTATTCCCTTTTACAAACTGTACAAGCCTGTCTAGTTCTTTAGGATTTAGCTTAAGGTACTCGATAGGTGTGATTTGAATTTGGGAAGATTTACAAAATTTTATAATATCAAATGAACTTTCTTTTTCAGCAAGCTTTAAAAATGAAGGTTCCTACAAATTTTGATCATTGTTACAAAAATTTGGGTCAAACCCCTTACCTTTGAAATCCACAACAGATGATGAAGAAGCACCCTAAGGTTTCACATTTTGTTGATTTCTTGTGAGCACAACAAATGAAGGATCTTCTAAAGTAACCAAAATGTCACCTCCTCTTTCCGAATCTAACTCATACTCAAGAAAATGGATCTCAGAGTCGCCAGGTTGCTTTAAAGATTCTTCTTCACCCCACTCATTTGAGGTATCTTTATAATTCATCAATTGTGTGTAGCGCACCATCTTAGGATAGGAAATATCATCATGTTCACTGGTGAGATGAAAAACACACATACTCCCTTTAGGTGGAGGTGCTTCAATTGCTAATCTTTGCTGAGCAGGGGGTAATTGCAGAATCTTGTTCCCATAGCCCAAAGACTAGTTTGCATTCCTCCTAGGCACATCTTGATATGGAGAAGGGTATGAGGTACTATCTTTAGGCAATTGTATTTTAAGGATAATTACATCATTCATTAGTCGTTGGATTACAGGGTCAGAGGAAGATGAAGGTTGGGCAACGAGTGTCTGTACTTCCCTTTTCCATTTACCTATCGTGATTAAATCATCTTCCAACTTAGCTACAAGTGTTTTGGCTGCATTTAAATCTGCAACTCTTTTCCTACGAATTAGGAAACCTATTTCTAAAGGCATAGAATTGATAAAGAAACACTTAAGATTGTCATTCGAGGGCTTTTGGTTTACTGGGATTTTGTGCACAATCTTATCAAATTTTGCCACAAAGTCTCTCATAGATTTTGGAATTTCTTTCTTTAATTGGGCCAATTGAGCGAGGAGAGAATGTTCATCCTCAGCCACTTTGAACCTTGCCTCAAACCTTGTTTTCAGATCTTGCCAGGTTGTTATCAAACTATTTGGTAAGTGATAAAACTAATTAGTTGCTGCTCCAGTTAGTGTCTAGACAAACAATCTCATGACAAAATCTTCATGTTGAACTGCTATTATCCCACAAGCCACATTGAACTCATTCAGGTGCTCATCAACGATGATTTTTCCATCCCTACTAAATTTTGGCAAGTGATCTCTAGCACCTTTAGGTAAGGGATTGAGATTCAAACCTAAGTTCAATGGACCTACAACAGCCCCCTCAGGATTATTTACTGCCATTGGAAGTATGATAATGAGTGGAGTTGGGTTGATTATATTTGGTAAAGCAATACCATGCAAGGTCAAAGATTGGAAAATTGAGGACACAGAAGGTGATGGTGATGGTGAAGGAGGTCTACTTCTTTCCCTTCTTTGAGGTGAAAAAGTGAGTTGAAAATTTAGGTTTTGTACCTCCTGAAAGACAAAATCAACTACCCTCTCCCTTCTCTAGGACCTAGTATATCTCTTTGACTCCAGTCTTGCAACTAGGCGACTAGTCTTATAATTCAAGTCCCTATTAGAGTCACCAAAAATCTGTTGGTAAATAGATTTGTCCCTTTCTTGAAACCTTAACAATTATCTTCCTTAAGCAAAATATGACTCTGTTTCACCCTTTTGAAAGGAAACAAACTACCAACAGTTGGATGAATTAATAAAAATTCAACCTCTGCATTAGAGGGCAGCTCCAAGAATGATTTGTAATGAATGTATTATACAAATGATATGCTAATAATTTTTACCAAAAAACATTGAAAGGCTCCAGCATTCATTCATCAACACAAATAAATGCCTTGAAAACTGTAAATATAGAAAAATTTCTGAAAGAATACTCAAAGAGAGTTCACAGACTCTGATTTACCAACATACTTGCTATATAAATTCAAAACAAAATAGAGCCTCAACAAATACTGATGGTTGACTGATACTCTCTCATGCCTCATAGGGCAAGGGGGATCAAGCAAATCAATACAATGCGAGTCGTCCAACAACTAATAATAACCATCAACTGAGGGAAAAATTCATAGATAACTAATCACAAAATTATATCATGCCCATAATAACTTTCTCAAGAAAGATTACAAATCTTAGAACACACAGATTCAAAGATTGCATGACAGGATATTTCATTGATAATCACTCATTGTATTTTCCAAACAATTCATATGAGAAATCAAAATATTGTCTACTGCTCCTGAAAATCATAGTTTTCGGAACCCCTACAAAGATAAGCTTTTCAGCTTAAATAGCCCCCAAGCTCATAGTTATTACATAATGAAACTAGATTTACTTTCATCCAAGTGAAAGAAACTGTTTGAAACAACATAAAATAAAACTAATTTAACAGCCACTAAGAGGCTAACATTTCATCTTCAGATCAGCTAGGCTTCAACCATGGTAGAGGAGGTTACGGATCTATCTTGCTTTGTCGCAGAACCATGCCATTCCAAGTGCACTGCTGAGAAGTTTAGGATGACTTGGAAATAAGGTAGACCAATGTACAGGATTCTCTACTTCCACACTTCTTTGTCCATGTTTACCTATGCAACTTTTGCCTTGTGAACCTCTATATGGTCTGAACAGACGATGAGCAATGATTCAATCCTTGCCACCTTTGAAAAGTCATCCGTGGTCAAGGATTTTGTCGTCTAAATGAACTGGATCCTCTCTTGAAAAATCTTGGTCATGTCTGCATCCTCTTCAATTTTCCTAGCGCCCTCCTTCATGAGCTGGATATCAATACACTTAAGGTCTTTTTGCATCGTATCGATCAAATCGGTCAATTCTTTGAGTAGCTAGGTAGATTCTTCATGACCTTATTTGATGATAAAATTGTGCCATTCCACATTTTTCTTTGACACGTACAATACATTAGCATCCAAATTTTCCACCGGTTTTTCAGCCAAGAATCTCATCACTCCATATTTTTGAACATCGTTCATTTGTGCAAGGACTGCTACCCACTTGGTCCTTTCTTTCTCCCAGGCCATTGTTTCTAGTTCTATCTCTTTACTAATGTTTCAACATCTTTATAAACTTTAACCAGATTAAGAATATAATCTAACCCTTGTTGTATTATCAGGTCCAACCATTTATTGAACATCTCTGTCACTACCCTATTCCTTTGAACCTGATCTTGCATTTTTTGGTTGGCTGAAGATTTAGGGTCGAATGACACTAGTATCTATGACAAAGGTTGGGGGTTTGGATCATGGATGGCACTGATATACATGAGAATCAAAGTAATAGCTTGTTCAATTCTCTTTTGTCTTTTTCATCTTTCCACATTCTTAGAATTATTCTTTTCATGGATGATTCCAAATGCCTAACATCTACAGCCTGTGAACCAACCCCCAAATCTATTTTGTCCATAGAAAAATCCTCCTCAGTAGCTTTGTCTACATCATTTTCTGGGATTTGTTTGGCTACTTCGGTCATCCAATGACCTATTGTTTCATCTACAATGAGCATTGCCTATGTTTTGAGCTTCTTTGGCTTTGAAGCCTTTCCCAAACATCTACTAACCATATCCTCCATTGGGATTGTAACCAACACCACACTCTATTTCTTTCTAATGGTAGCTTCCAACCATCTTGGTGCATTTGTAGGTCCCTTAGGTGGTGGGGTTGTTTGTACGTTTGGTGAAGTGACAATGACCATGGTGTTCATGGGGTCTTGTTGGCTTTTTTCTCCTTTGCTTGTGTCCATTTCCTGCATCTCGGGCTCATCTTCATCCTGTTGATCCATTCTTTCCTCAAGCTCCTCACTAGGGTCCAAGTCTACAATAACTTGTCTCAGGATGGGATCCCTACTCTTCTTTTTCCTTTTGGACCGAGTTACTCGAGCAACTATGAGACTGGAAGATGGCGACCTTTTCAACCTTCTAGGTTGAATTTTCTCTACAATGGGCTTTGAAACACTTGCAACATCAACAATATCATTAGTGGCAGAAACAAGAGATTGAACCACAATGTGTGAATCAATTCTTTATTCATGTGAGGTCCCTCCTTAAACTTTTGGTTCCTCAACCATCTCTCTGTTCTCCTCACAACATTGAAGGTTCTGGTTTGGATACTATCATCTTCCTTTTTGTTCCAGTCAATTTCTGGAATCCATTTTCCTTGGACTTTTGTATCAAACTCGGGGTTTAAAACATCCTCCTCTATATCTTCTAATACTCTGAAGATATTAATTGGAAGCCTCATGGTAGTTATCTGATGCAAAGTGAATCTGGACCATAGTCTCTTTCTGACTTCATACTCATCACTGCAGTTCTCCCAATAATCCTCTAATTGAAGTTGATGACAAAAATGACTATCTACATTCAAGTTCTCCATTGCATAACCCCCGCTGTCAAATTTTCACCTTGCCACATATGGCTACAGGTTCATCCTTTTGAACTCTAGTTCCTGGTTCAAGGCATTTGATATAGACTTACAGCTATAGTATCTGACTTCAACTGGGAATACAACTCCAGACTCACCCTTTGCTCCTAATCTTTTATGAATGTGGGCCAACTGCCTGCTCACCTCTATAAGCACGTAGCTGTCAAAAGTGTACCTAGGTAGCTTGAAGGGTTGGCCCTAAAAGCCACCTACCCATATGTAAGTAAATGAGGAAATTGAATAAAGAAACTTCCATATATACTCACAAATTCCATAGCTTCAGTAGACATCCTCTTGTTTACATTCCCCTAAAGCTCAAAAACAAGTCTTCCTGTGAAGACTCCATTCCATCTATCAAACTGCTCAACGTGTCTCTGCTGTTGTAATAGAGGATAAATATTATACACCCTCATCCCAGCTATCCAAAGTTCATTAGTAAGACCAGGCCAATCCCTTGTACAAGCTAGTATGTAGAAAAGATAAGAAGACATATAAAATCCTATCATTCCCACAAAATTACTCAACCCTTCATGAAGTCTCTCTGCAATTACCCGAGACCAATCAAGATACCTATCACTAGATAATACCACTTGGATGAAAAATTACATCCAATCTTCCTAATAGAAAGCACGTGAGTTTCCCTTCACCCTATTCAGAAGTATCACAATATCTCACACTTATGTGATGAAGTGCTCTCTTGTCAGGGCTTTTGGTAGCCGTGACCCTCCTTTTTGAACTTTTAGGAGCCAATTCCTAACAACCACAGTCCTGTACTTATTCTTCTTTTCTGAGAAGTAGGCATACGAGTTCCCAATAGTCCAGTCCTCATATTCATCCTTGTGTGGAATTCCCATTGTTGCCATTACTGTTTCTCTATTGATTTTGACCAGTAGCTCACCATTACTAGTTCTGATGCATCTATTCTCTGTGTCATATCAGTTCATACAATCCATCACTAAATTTGGGAATGGTGCAAGAAGCGGGAATGCAACAGCTTCCAAAAGACCACTCTTAACTATTTCTCCATTAAGGAACCGGTCTGAGGGTTGTTAGTTCTTTCTAGGAAATCCCCTAAATCTACATGAACCAAGGAGGTGTCTTCTAATTTTGGTAAAATACTCACTAGACATGACGTCCAGCCAAGCTTTGGTAGAATTGGCCTCAGATTTGCCTATCTACTCCCTTAACCAAGAAATTCTAAAAACAAGACAGTATCCTACCCCAACAATTTAGAGATTTTTCTTTTCTATATACTGATAAAACCTCAAAACTCAAAGAAACACAACTTAGGAGGAATCAATTGAACTTACCCGTTACCACCATGAAAACTAGAAATTCTTCCAGAGAATAGAGTTGGTTTTACCTTCGACACCTCCGATTTACTCAAGTATGGCAGTTGTGACCTTCTCAAATACAAAAATAAATTCATACACATTTTGTTAGAGTAAAGTAATTAATTAACTTTGCTCTCCTCTTAAGATTTCTCTTTATGCATACATTAGTCATTTAATAATTAATATTTAATTATTAAATGCTCACACCTTAGGGTTAGGTTTTCCTTTTGGTGTTGATCTCCTTTATAAGGATTGATCTCTTGTATTATTCATATTCTTGATTTATTTTCTCTGATAATACATCTTTTCTCTTTGTCAGAGCCAAAACCCTTGTATTCGTTCTCTCTCTTTCTCTGTGACAGGTTTCTTGCATGCAGGTTTCTTTTGGGTTCTGTGGATTTGTATTTCTCAAATCCTACATGGTATTAGAGCTGGATCTGCTGCAGCTTGTTCAGAATTTTGAAAGATTTTGAGATCCAGGTTTTGGTTGCATCAGATCTGTGTTTGTCTTCTGTTTTTTATTTTGGAATAGGGGTATTTTTTTTTTGGTGCACTTTGAGCCCAAACGGACCTCATCGTTGAGCTCGTAGCGCCCAAAAACCCCTATTTCCATATAAAATTCGTCCGATTTGGACACAGTTGCACCAGGAGGCAAATTTTTTTTGGCCCCAAGGCCGTACGGCCCTAGGGCACGAAAACCGAGGCGGATTTTCAAAAAAAAAAATAAAAATAAATTAAAAAATGCAATTTTTTTAATTGAAAAAAGTGCAGCCAGTTTTATTAAAAAGGGCGCAGCCCTTTGGAGTCCAGCGCCGCCGGTGCGCAGCCCGGGGTTACCGCCGCCGGCGGTAACCCCCGCCGCGCCGCCAGCCGCCTGCCGCCAGCCTGCGCGCCGCCCGCGCCCAGCCAGTGCGCCACTCCCCACCACAGCGCCGCCCCCGCGCCGCTGCCCCCTGCGCCTGCCCCTGGTCGCCCAGAGGACCAGGGGCTTATTTTTTTTAAGCCCTTGAGGGCTTAAAGGGTCTATTTGGGCTCTTTTGGAGCAATTTTACTAAATCGGGTATAACTCGGGCATTTTAGCTCGGATTTTCGAATGAAAATAGGCGTTGGAAAGCTGGTTCCGAGCCCGATCTAAAAGATGGAAATATTTTTTTCTGATTTTTCCGTTTTGCAGTGTTTTTTGCCAGTCGAAGTCAGAACAAGTTTTTTGCACTCCAGGAGCCATATCTTTTGCATACGGACTCCGTTTTTCGAAAGCGAATAGGCGTCGGAAAGGTGGTTCTGTGTTCTTTTCAGATCTACAGTCTATTTCATCAGAAAAATCTTCAGGTGCTCCAAATTTTGTCTCAACCCGTTATTGCTTTCTATCATTTTCTGGCTTTCAGTTTGTACTGGGGATTAGTTTTTTGCATTGTGGGGGGGTGTTTTCTCTTGCTTTCTGTTATTTACATCAGAAAACTAGAATTTACAAACACCAATACAAAAAAAAAATCAAACCCCCTTCTGCATCTTCTGTCTAGTTCTAAAAGACCACTTAATAATAATTAAAAATTCAGAGCAGTTGAGGCACAGTTTACAGGATGGCAGACAGACCTATTGAATCTCTCACACCGCATAATTACCACACTTGGAAGGGTCGCATGATGACTCTTCTCCAGTCAAAAGGGTTATGGTCCTGTTTGGATGAGGTTCAGCCTCAGTTGACACGTCCTTTTGAGATTATGCAGCACAGGAACAATATGGATCAGGCTATGGGATTGATGGCTTTACACATTTCCGACAGTCTCCAGTTTCATCTTGAGGGTTGTATCACTCCTCGAGCCATTTGGACCAAGTTTGAGGGACTTTTTGGTACTGTCAACGAGTTCAGAGCTTTGCAGCTTGAGGCAGAGTTAACTTCCTTGGTACCTGATTCATTTCCTTCTATTGAGGACTTTCTGATGAAGTTCAAACAACAAAGATCTATCTTGCAGGGTTGTGGTAAGACTAAGACTGATACAGAGTGCATTTTCCGGATTCTCTCCAAGCTTCGGGGTCCATTTCAGATCTTCTCTTCGACCTTCTATTCCACCATGGATGCCTTGGGTGCTCGACATGTCATGCCTTCTTTTGAGGTCTTTTGTGATCGTCTGACTCGTGAGCAAGCTAAACTTAAGCAGTTGGATTCACTTTCAGGTTCATAGAACCAAGCATTGGTAGCCCAGTCCTCTAAAGGAAAACAAAAGCAGAAACCGAAGCCTAAGAAAGATTCAGAGGCTAGTGAGAATCCCTCCAAGCCACCACCTAAGTCTGATTCAAAACCACAATTCAATTCTAAACAAGGCAAATCTTCAAAGTCTGGTGAGTCTTCCTCCAAGACTAAGAAGAAATCAGGTGATCCTTGCAGTTTTTGTGGCAAGGAAGGACATCTCGTTTCCAGGTGTTGGAAACGTTTAGAGGCTTTGGAAGAAGCCATGCAGCAGCATAATATCAGTGCACCACAGCCTCCTTCACAACCCACAGGGAAAGGTCATGCTCTTTCTGCACGAGCATTGTCCTCAGTGTCCACTTGGATTCTAGATTCTGGTGCCTCTCACCATATGACACACACACAGGATTTGGTCACCGCTCTTGCTCCTACAGGCACTAGACATATTGCAGTTGGTGACTCAACACAACTTTCCGTTCAGGGTTCTGGTACTGTTTCATTGGATGGTGGTTGTCTTCAGGATGTGCTTTTGGTTCCTGACATTTCGACAAACCTTCTATCCGTTTATCAGATTTGCCACTCTGGCTCTGGTAAGACAGTTGAGTTCTCTCCACATGATGTGGTTATTCGAGATCTTCATGATCCTGACTTGGTTGTGGCTACTGGGAGTGTGGATTCTACATCTCACTTATATAGTTTTGATGGCTTTGAGAGTTTAGACACTGTTGGTTCCTCTCTTATAGCACATGCAGATTCAGTGAGCAGGCTTTGGCATGAGCGTTTTGGTCATGTCAATTACAGATATCTACAACAGATGAGTACACAAGCACTTGTGATTGGGCTTCCACAGATTTCTTGTACAGATGGTGTATGTCGTGGTTGTGTCCTTGGCAAACATCATCGAGATCCTTTTCCTAAGGGTCGAGCCTCTCGTGCTAAGGCAGCCCTAGAGTTGGTACACAGTGATCTTATGTCCTTTCCGACTCCTTCTTTTTCAGGGGCCCGTTATGTACTCACTTTTATTGATCACTTCTCCAGACGTACATGGGTGTACTTTCTTAAGTACAAGTCTGATGTCTTTGACTCTTTCAGGAAGTTTAAGACATTTGTGGAGAAGCAATCTGGACTTTCTATCAGGAGGATACGCACAGATAATGGGGGGGAGTATGTAAATCAGGCTTTCAGAGATTTTTGCACTGAGCATGGTTTACAGCATCAGTTTACAGTTCCTTATACCCCTCAACAGAATGGTGTTGCTGAGAGAAAGAACAGAACCTTATGGGAGATGGCAAATTGTATGATACAGTCTCGATCTATGAGTTCTTCATTTTGGGCTGAGGCAGTCAATTGTGCCAATTATATTCAGAACCGGATGCCCCATAAGGCATTACGACATATGACTCCTGAGGAGGCTTGGACCCATGTCAAGCCTGATGTTTCTACATTCTGAGTTTTTGGTAGTGAGGCTTGGGCATTTATTCCTAATGCTCAGCGGATAGCCATGGAGAGGAAGAGCCGACCACTCATATTTGTTGGCTACTGTGAGGATGTTAAGGCATACAGGTTGTTTGATCCTGCTTCTAGAGAGGTCTTGTTTCGGCGGGATGTCCAGCTTGATGAGTGCTATCCTCAGATGGATTCTCCATCACCAGCTTCTCCCTCATTGCCTACTCCTTCCTCTTCATCTCTTGAGGATTACTTATCTCTTGAGGATGATGTAGATCATGATCCACCATCTCCACCACCACCAGTTGCTCCGTCTTTGCCGAAGTGGGCCCGTGATACTGTTGATGCAGCTGGTTCTTTGGCAGGTGATCCTTCAGATACTCGTCGCACTCGTGCTCAGACATCTGGTTCTAGTCTTTTGAGTCATACCCTTTTAGATGATCCTCAAAAGTTTTCAGAGGCGACAGGACACCCAGAGTGGGATAGGGCCATGGATGAGGAGTATTCTTCTTTGATGAAGAATCATACTTGGGATCTTTGTTCTCTTCCTAAGGGAAGAAAGTTGGTTCGGTGCAAGTGGGTGTATCGTACCAAGTATGCTGCAGATGGTTCTATTGATAAGTATAAGGCCCGTCTTGTTGCGAAGGGGTTTTCTCAGGTAGAGGGTATTGACTACTTTGAGACCTTTGCTCCTGTCGCCAAGATGAATTCTATATGCCTGGTACTTTCACTTGCAGCTTCACAGGGATGGACAGTGTTTCAGATGGATGTGAAGAGTGCCTTCTTGCATGGAGACCTACATGAGGAGATCTATATGGAGCAGCCTCAGGGTTTTGTGCAGGACACTTCTTTGGTTTGCAGACTTCGACGTTCATTGTATGGTCTCAAACAAGCCCCCAGGGCTTGGTATGAGAAGATGGACTCCTTCTTGCTTTCCTCGCATTTCACACACTGTCATTCCGATCACACAGTCTATATTCAACGTCAGGAGGGTGATCTTTTGATTCTAGTGCTATATGTAGATGATCTCATCATTACAGGTAGCTCATCCTCCATGATTCAGAGTGTTCAGAGAGCTTTGATGGAGCAGTTTGAGATGACCGATCTTGGTCTCTTGCACTTCTTTCTGGGTCTACAGGTTATTCAATCTTCGGATGGGATTTCCATTTTTCAGGAGAAGTATGCTCTTGATATGCTTCAGCGATTTGGCATGCTTGATTGCAAGTCTGCCCCCACTCCATTTCAGTCAGGTGTTGTTTTGTCTTCCACTTGCTCTACTCCTTCAATAGACCCCACTTTATACAGGCAGTTGGTTGGCAGTCTGTTGTACCTGACACATTCTGGTCCTGATCTTTCCTTTGCGGTTGGCCTTGTCTCTCGGTTCTCCCATGATCCTCATGAGAGCCATTGGCAAGCAGCCAAACGTATTTTGAGATATATTCGGGGCACCACACATTATGGCATTCACTACTCTTCAGGATCCCCTCACATCATTGGCTTCACTGACTCCGATTGGGCTGGTGATGTCAATGATCGGAAGTCTACTTATGGCTTCGTTTTTTGCCTTGGTTCTGGTCCTATCACATGGTCTTGCAAGAAGCAATCTGCTATTGCATTATCATCTACAGAGGCTAAGTACCGTGCAGCAGTGTTAGCTAGTCAGGAGGTTTTATGGCTTCGGCAATCGATGACAGAGTTTGGGTTTCCTCCAGATTGTCCCACTATTCTTTGGTGTGACAACCAGAGTGCCATTCACATTTCTCGCAACCCAGTGGAGCATCAGCGGACAAAGCATATTGAAATCCACATGCACTTCATCAGACAGTTGATTCAGGATGGTTCTCTCATCTTGGAGTATATTCCTACAGAGGAGCAGGTTGCAGACATCTTCACTAAACCTTTGGCATCTCCGCGCTATCTTCAGTTGCGCTCAATGCTTGGGGTGAAGGAAGTTGTCCTTGGGGGGTCTTAGTGAGGCCTTCCTTCCTTCATGTTTTCTTTTCAGCATGATTCTTTATCTCTTTTTGGAGAGGAGTTTTTTCCCACTGGGTTTTCTCCTTTACTCCACTTTATAGAGATTTTCTTGTATTTGGGTACCTCATCAGGCCTTGTTGCCGGGACCCTCTTTTGCATTGTAGTTCCTTTGCTTTCTTCTGCATTGTTTGTAGCTGCATTGTAGCTCATCTTAAGGGGGGGTGTTAGAGTAAAGTAATTAATTAACTTTGCTCTCCTCTTAAGATTTCTCTTTATGCATACATTAGTCATTTAATAATTAATATTTAATTATTAAATGCTCACACCTTAGGGTTAGGTTTTCCTTTTGGTGTTGATCTCCTTTATAAGGATTGATCTCTTGTATTATTCATATTCTTGATTTATTTTCTCTGATAATACATCTTTTCTCTTTGTCAGAGCCAAAACCCTTGTATTCGTTCTCTCTCTTTCTCTGTGACAGGTTTCTTGCATGCAGGTTTCTTTTGGGTTCTGTGGATTTGTATTTCTCAAATCCTACACATTTCCTTCAATCAAACAGATAAATATCTATAGAGCCACACACACTTCATCATGATTTACCCAAGTGTGTGAAGTAATGGTGAAATGACAAAAATTGACACCTTCTTAATTATCCATCACTTCCGCACAAGTAATTTTATGTTCTCATGATTGCTTTCCACATTTAGAGTTTGTAATTGCTGAATAAGAGAATATTCCTTCTTGTCACGCCTCTTTTATTTTCACCAAAATGCCTTAGAGTAAGTTTTGAAATGAACCTATGAACCTTGAACCATTTGACAAAAGGTTCATCGGTTCAAGTTCACTTAAGAAATCTAACATTGAGTGGGCAGCACCACAACAACACTGGGAACGGGCGACAAAAAAAAAGACTATTTAACATGAACCTTGAACCTTTTGAACCACTTGAGATTTGGTTAAAGGTTCAAGACTTCTTATCACCTTAAAACATATGGACCCATGCTCATTATATAATGATACATTGCCATGGCTCACAAAAGGCATTTTGAACCTTGAACCTTTGGACAAAAAGTTCAATGGGTTTAAAACTTCAAAGAACACAAACAAAGTGCACTTGTTCACATGACAACAAAGACCACAAATGAATCTTTTACAAAATGTGCTTTTAACCTTGAACCTATTGAACTTTTTAGAAAGAGTTCAATGGTTCAAGTACGAAGGAAAACAAATGACCCGACAAAAGAGAAAGGCACAAAAGGCAACCTGCGAGTATGAACATTCAAAGGAAAATAATTTTGGGGTAACTAACACTATACAAAAACATCAAATTCAAATGGGATGATAACTATCAACAGGCTTTTCAGATAATCAAAGATTATCTTCTGAATCCACCACTCTTGATGCCACTAGTTCCATAACAACCCCTATTACTCTACATATCAGCTACATCAACATCACTGGGGGCACTCTTAGCGCAACAAGATGTTGAGGGAAAAGAAAAGGAAGTCTACTACATCAGTCATACTTTGGTAGGCTATGAGCTAAACTACACACCAATTGAGCGCATGTGTCTCGTTGTGGTCTTTGCTTTGCAAAAATTAAGATGCTACATGCTAACTCATAAAACTAAGCTAGTCGCAAGGATCAATCTATTGGGATACCTTCTCAATAAAGCGACGCTTACTGGTTGACTGGCCAAATGGGTGATGCTCTTGAGTGAGTTCAACATTGAATATGTAGATAGAAAAGCAATAAAAGGACAAGCTATCATAGATTAGTTAGTAGATTCTCCCATGATAGATGATGCTCCTCTAACTTTTGAATTTCCAGATGAATCCATCTTGATGATATCACACACGAAGCCTTGGCAACTGTACTTTTATGGCTCATACGCATAGCATGGTGTAGGCGCTAGCATCCTTTTCATCACACCTCAAGATTATTCCATTCCAAAATCATATCGATTATCCTTTCCTTGCACTAATAACATAGCAGAATATGAGGCATTAACAACTGGACTACGGATTGTAGTTCAGTGGAAGATCCAGGAACTTCATGTTTTTGGGGACTCTCAACTTGTAATTCATCAAGCAACTAATGACTACCAAACAAAGGATGAAAAATTAGTGCCTTACAAAAAAATGGTGGATGACCTGAAACAACATTTCACAAAGCTAACCTTTGAGCAGATACCAAGAGAGCAAAATCGAGCTGTAGATGTTATGGCTACTATTGCTTCACTGATAGATCTACCACAAAATGAAACCTGCTATGAGTTCTTGGTAGATAACCTTTTGGTTCCCTCATATGTGATCACTCCTACTAAGATGATATGTGTCATTGGCCCTAATTCCCAGTTATACGGTTCTATTTTCACATACCTTTGTAATAACACCCTTCCTCTGGACTTATCCAACAATCAACGTTGCACTTTCATTTGCTAATCTTCTCGATATGTCATTTTAGCTGATATCCTATACCGTCGAGGTCTAGATGGCACTCTTCTTAGATGTTTAGAAAGGGACAAAGCTCAGATTGCATTACACAAAGTTCATGAAGGGATATGTGGTCCACATTCTAGTGGTCCTACCTTAGCCAAGAAACTCATTAGGACTGGATATTACTTGCCCAATATGGAAAAAGACTCATATCAGTTTGTTAAGAAATGTAAGCAATGTCAAATTCATGGAGACCTTATTCATGCGCTAGCACAAGAACTTCAACCGATTGTGACACCTTGGCCCTTTTGCCAGTGGGGACTCGATATCATAGACAAGATTCATCCTCCTTCTTCCAATGGCCACAAATTCATCATCACTGCCATAGAGTATTTCACAAAATGGATTGAAGTCGTGCCTCTTACACAAGTCACTGGAAACTAGATTGCTACATTCATTCTCAACTACATCATTTGTGGATACGGTATTCCTATTTCCATCATTACCGTTAATGGACATCCCTTCGAAAATCAAGATGTTCGTGAAATTTGTAATCACTTCCATATTTCCCATCATTTCTCCATGCCGTATTACCACCAAGGTAATGATCAAACTGAGGCATCTAATAAAACCATTCTTAAAATCCTAAAAAAGAAATTCGATGATGCTAGCCACAATTGGCATATCCAACTAAATCTTGCACTTTGGGCTTATCGCACAAGTGTTCACACACCTACAAGAGCCACACCTTATTCACTTGTCTATGGTGTTGAAGCTATCTTGCCTATCAAGGTCAAGTTACTCTCTTTACGAGTCTCTTTACAAAACATTATCAGTGATGAAGACTACAAGGTCTCTTGCTTGCAAGAACTAGAACTATTGCATGAATGAAGACAAACTGCTTTTAATCATCTCAAGGTTTATCAACAACGAATTAGTCATAGCTACAATCACAAGGTTAAGCCTCACACATTTGAGATAGGTGACTTAGTTCTCAAAGAAAATCCTAAGAATCAGCAAGATAGAGAGAAGAAGGGAAAGTTCGAACCAAATTGGCTTGGTCTTTACATCATTACGATAGCCTATGGATCTGGTGCATATCAGCTTTCAACTCCAAATGGTGAACTTTTGGAGGATCCTATCAACAACATGCACCTTCATAGGTTTTACACATATCTCTTCAGTCAAAAATACAAAAAACTAAAAAAAATATATCAAAAAAAATATAAAAAATCATAAAACATAAAAAATTGTTGCTTGGTGAAAATCTGGCAAATGGGCACCTTGTGACACAAAAAAATTGAGAAAAAAAAAAAAAAAAGCAAAGAAAAACATTTCGTCCAATGGTGAAAACCACTTCGGTGGCATCCTGGGCAAGTACCATGGTGAAAATTGGGTCACCAACACCATGCGTAGAGACATTGCTCCTCCCTCTTTCAGGATTCACTTTCATCCTTCACCTTGCACACACTCACAACCCTTTTTGTCCATAATAAATCAGCTCCTATTTGTGGCTAAGGAAAATCCTACATCTAGTGATGGGTGTGGAACTAAGAGCATCACACGTTCCAAGGAGTACAATGTCTTCCAGTTTTCTTCAGTCTATCCACACATAATCTACAATAAAGTTTTGTCTTCTCCACAACAAACTATCAGTTGCATGGATTCAGTCAGTTTCAGATGAGACACAGTAGCAACAATGGGCTTCAACAAATCAAATCTTTCAACAAACTCAGAAAACATTATGGTTCAGTGCTATCTATCCTTTTGTGAAAGCAAACATTGTGACCACAATCAAATAGACTTATACAAGTGACAAGAGACACTAAACTTAAGGACTATGGTGGATGTTGGTGTCGAGTCTTCATTTTCTTTTCATTTTATGTTTTTGGTGACATGTCTTTTAGCTTTTTTGGGATGTCTCTGACTAGAGATTCTATCTTTAGGATGTCTTTGATTAGAAAGGCAAGGATGGGGTATCGTCACCTATTTTCTTTGTTGTTTGTGGATTGTCTCTTAGTAATGCTATGACTTTTCCAAGGATATGAGGACAATGTGAGTCTAGTGTGAACTGGGGCATTCCTTGTTTGCAACTATCTTATCTCCATGCAAACGGGTACAATGACTTTCTAGATCAAACCTATGTCTGGATCATCATAACCTACTTGCCACAATAAAGCTCAATGATGATAAAGCACAAGAAGCTCTTTCAATTTCATATCTTCTATCTTCCATCCCCTTTTCTTGATTGACCTCTATCGTCCTTCCTGAGTCCGTGTAGCCTGTTATCACATGACTGGGTATAATGACACACCAAAAACATTTACATCTCATGTAGTTTGCACCTGCATTACCACATATAAGCATTTCATACATACATATAGATATCACAATTGCATCACATCCTGCACACAACACATGTTAGCACATTTTGCATTCTCATCAGGTAAATAGTTATTTGCATTATCATATTCATCTACATTTCATAGATCCACATCATGCATAACATTTAAAAACATAAAAGAACAAAAATATTGCATTCCATCCTATACATATTTGCATCCATATCATAAACATACATCATAAAATATATAGAAACATCACATAGATACACATGCATATAGCTGCCACAAGGATGAATCATCTCATATATATATCAAAATCATAAGTGTCATGATACAATGATGTCAAATACATATGGCTACAATCACCCGAAGGTGTCATCATACAAAATGGTACAAAACTAATACATAGGGAGCCCTCTAAGGCTATGATGAACTCCCTCCCTTGGAGCTGGTTATCTTTGATGGAGTCTAAGCCCTGGAAGGACCTACCCAAGGATCATCTCTCCTATCCCCTCTATCTGGTGATGGTGGAGGACCCATGACCCCACCACTAGATGCTTGTCTCCTATCTCTACCTCTAGTGGTCATCACAGTTTGCGAAGGTCTACGGAAGCTCCTAGCCCGCTGATCTGGTGGCACCACTCCATAGTATAGGTCTCTCTTGTAGCCTATCTCCTCCCCTATCTACAAAAAATAGGTGTATCTGACCCCTATGTCCTCTGGTGCCTGCCTCCCTACCCTCAATGTTGTCTCAGCCTCTGTGTAGCAATGAATAGCCTGATACCTCTCCCGCTCAGTGTCCCTTAGCTATCTCCTGAGCCTATATGTCTCCCTCTCCAGATCCTGGATCTCATCTTCCTGTCCCTGGCAGATCTCCCTCAAGGATAATAACTCATCCTCCTCCTCTCCCCCCTCACCCTATCCCTATGGCCGCTCTTGCAGCTGCTCCTGACCCTGTCCTTATGGCTACTCCTATCCATGTACCTATCTAAGAGCCTATACCTATCTAGGAACCTATCCTACTAGCACCTGTAATGGCAATCCACCTCTGCCCCTCACTATGTGAGCCTGATGAGCTTGTCTCTCCTCTCTGCCCTCTCTCCTCAGATCCACTCTCCTCTCTACCAATGCGCCTCACCTCCATCGTCGGCCTCTACCTCCACCATCTCACTATCATCTCCATCACCTCCACCATCTCCATCTATTGGCTCCCCTAGATCCATCAACCGTGGAAATGAATACTCTCCCCAACATGCAGTATACTCTACATCCATCCCTGCATCCTCTATATCTGCCCACATATCCCAAGGCAAGGGAATTATCTCTACTAGTTGTGTCACTGCCTAATCAAAAGACAATAATGGACCCAAATGCACCTGATCTCTCACCGTCTGTGCATACATCCTCGACCCCCATGGCATCTGTTGTATCCTACCAAACTACCTACCCACCCTATCTACCAACTACCTCTCAATAACATATGGTGTCTGACCAATTAGATACTTGCTCTGGAATACATATGGCAGCTCCACTGCATCATCCTCCCACTCCTCATAGTCCTGGTATGACCTCCATACCACAGTATCTATCTCATCAATCACTCGACGCCAATACTCTAGTCTCCCAATCCATGGTTGTGACATAATCATATCATATAAGTGAATATAGCTGCACCCATGTCCTTTGCCTCTGAAATGTATCAGTCATGTAACTAGCAGATTCTCATATGCCCATACCTACAACAAGGTCACCCTGCATCCCAATCCTGCTAACCCATGATACACAAACTAATGCAGATCATAATACAAGTGTGCCAGCAGACACGGTCCCCATACAAACCTGGTGTGCTCAGTCACCAATGTCTCCATTGTCCCCCCCCATCCCACTACCAACCCTCGTGTTGCCCTATCCAAACACAGGAACCCACTGATCACTCTTGCTAACACTATTGGTAGCGCCAATCCTGTCTATGTCATGGTATCCCAAGCCACATGTCCAACCCTCATCTCCAGTCCTAGATCTTGGAACACTCATCTCAGTGCATCCCTATCTCCATCTCAATCATAAGGAACTAACTCCCCATCGATCGATATCCTTAGTATCCTATACACATCCTCTAAGGTGACTGTCATCTCACCCATCAGCAAATGAAACGTGCAAGTCTCTGAGTGCCATCTCTTAGTTAGCGCAATCAACAATCCCATGTTTGCTTGAAACTTAGGCACATGCATAATATGTTGCAAGCCCATAGCTTGAACTGTTGCTCTCTCCTTGAGTGTCAGCTCTGCTCGCAAACTTTGAGTTGATGGGAATCTCTCTCATGACTCCAACATCAGTAGGTCCTCCTGTAGTCAAAAAAATCAACTGTGTCAATCCTAGAGGCATTCCCTGTTCATCACAAAGTACTATTTTTTATCCTAGTGCTTATATCTATCATATGACACTCTATCCTAGTAGCATTCCCTGTTCGTCACAAAGTGCTACTTCCTATCCTAGTGGTACTCCTTGTTCATCACAAAGTACTATTTTTTTAATCCTAGTGGCATTTCTTGTTCATCACAAAGTGCTGCTCTTAGTGGTACTCCATGTTCATCACAAAGTACTATTTTTTTATCCTAGTGGCATTCCCTATTCATCACAAAGTGCCACTCTTAGTGGTACTCCCTATTCATCACAAAGTACTACTTTTTTATCCTAGTAGCATTCCCTGTTCATCACAAAGTGCTGCTTTGATCCTATCCTAGGGCCTTTACTTGAGTGTATCCTCTTGAGTAGTTTCCTAATTGGCAACATATGTTCTATCACAAAATTATCAATCCTAGCCCTATTTGCTATTCTAGTCTTCCCTAGAGGACCTGCTTGAGTGTATCCTCTCAGGAGCTTATCCAATCGACAACGTATGTTCATCACTGAACTGTTGGTTTGGCCTTGAAGACACAAACGTGCTTACATACTGCACATACACACCTGCTCTGCATAGACGCACTTGAATCACACAAATGTGCCTTTGATCTACCTAGACGTGCCTATCCTACATAAATGTGCTTGCAAAACACAAACGTGCTCGCATTGAACATAGACGTTGTTGAATTCATAGACGCGTCTAACACCAACACAGACGCACCTAGCCTACCTAGACGCGCTTGGCACCAACGCAGATGTACCTTAATATTTCTTTTCCCTCACTTGACATACCTAAAGTGCATTTATTACCTACCTAACATGTGTTTATGACAATATTTAATGAGCTAAAGTACAAGGAGGTTTTTGTGGTACTTATTGGTTCTTCTGCATCTGCTGGCCTCTAAAATCAGCGAATGCAATCAAATCCATGCACCAAAGCCATCGCTATTGACTGTTGACTGCTCTCTTCTCTCTCTGCACTCTAATCTCTTGGATGTCTAGATGACAATAAGCATGTTTTCCCCTCGTAGTCTATCTTATAGACTTCCCTAACCCTAGCCCTGGCCCTAGCCCTGTGTCAGTCTTCTTTATCCTGTGACTCTGTCACTCCATTTGGTTAGTCCATTCTGGCCTTTCTTTCTTATCAAGAGATTGTCTACGATCTTTTCAGACATTTTCATCCAATCTCTCAAGGGGGCATATCATTCCCATCTTGGGGCAACTTTGTATCAGTTCATCTTATCTTCTTTGAAACAACGCGACAAGCTGCATTGTCTCAAAGAGGGGCAAAATGTAGACACCTAAAATTGTCTTGTCTAATTAAATATATATCTTTATTTATTTAATTAATTCATTTATCCTCTTCTAGCCTTATTTCTCATTTAAATAAATACATTTATTTATTTAAATTGCCCTTTTCCTAAATTAAATAAATATTTAATTTATTTAATTGATCCCACTTCTTCTATTAATTAAATAAATATTTATTTATTTAATTAATTGATTAGCCTTTTCTACCCATGACACATGTCATTCATCTCTTAATTCCTACACTACCTACCCTCTCATTATTTTCTTATTTTCTCTACCTACCCTCTAATCCTAGCCAACCATTTATCTTTTACACCTCTCAATCTTATCCCTTCATTTCTTATAGTGTCTTCTATATAAGGAGATGCTTCCTTCATTATCAACCCTTGACTAATCAATCTTTGAAAGCCTTCTAGCATTCAAACTCTCATATGCGATCAAGCCTACTTGCAACCACATTTCCGTTCTTTGTTGAGCTCTTGTGAACACATAAAATCTGAGAGCAAATATATCAAGCACGATCAATGGAGATAGGAAGAATGGAGATCTAAACCCTATTGGACATGTGATGGTATAATCTTTGTGATTTCATTTGATTTACATTGTCTTAGGTAATCTTCATATGTTATGGTGGATCTTTGTTGTTGTTAGGCTAGGGTTTGGTGGTTGAATTCATTTAGTCTTTCAATATTGTTGTTTCCATTTTTACCATAAACACCTATAACATCTACCATCGTGACCACAATGCCAACTGTAGGTCACATATCCAACCAGTTGACCCATAAATATGTATGTTCATAAGATCATCTACCAGACCAATACATGTCATGCAGGTCCTTTCCAATAACACCTGAGACATAACCTCATCCATCTAGGCTATCGGAGTTACTGCAATGATCCCTCAATATCATTGACTCACATAACCTACAACATTGATCAACACTCATGCCAGTAACATGTTGCACATACCTGTGTCCTATCCCCACCCTAGGACACTTTCCTCTTTACCTTTATCTCTTGGTTCCAATGACCTCTTCTACTCATTCATCTCATCGGTAGTAGCTTGTTCTTCTTCTTGTCCATTTTCACTAAGGGGATGAATGATTTGATAAGCATTTAGCTCCCCCTTAGACCTGTATCTCCTTTAAGCCATAGGAGATATCACCAATGCATTGAATGCACAGTGTCGATCCATAGTCCTACTTTCCTGCTTCTTCCTCCATGTTTGCTTGGTCTCACTTTTCTTACAATTTTCAGTCTAAGGAGCAGGTTTCTTCTTCTAATGTTGATTGATCCTTGCACTTTTGGCTTCTGCATCATAGTCGGAAGTGGTGCTATAGTAGCACACAACATCCATCCCAACTTCATGATTGGGGAATCTCTTAGCATGCCGATTAGACCATCTTCTTCTGGTCATCCCATTGTATCTTGCTTTCGGAACCGATGGACCCCTTGATTTTATGGGAACCAAATCTCTTCTACTTTTGTTTCATGCAATATTTTGTCTCTCATATGCTCTATATCCATTTCTATGTTGAGCATAGCTACTAAACCAATAGTCATGTGACTACAATTTAATTCTTCTGCAGTTATAACTTTTATGACCAAAGCTCTTACACCTCTAACATACGACATTATTGTTTCTAGGAAGAACGTACTATCTATTCATATACTTCATTTTGCATTCATCTACCCTATGGCCGTATTCCTTGCATGCAAAATAGTAACCAAAAAGAGGAGGCACATTACTTACAAAATTGTTTTGCCAAGCTTGAGGAGACCTTACCGATTTAGTGTTTCCATTTTTGCTTCTCCAAGTATGAATCTTGGATTGTCCATGTTTTGCAGCTCTTCCATCCATTTTCTCCTTTTCCCATGCATACTTTGTCTTGTGGACATCAACATTTCCTTGTCTTCTACTGGGAGGAGGTCTTCTGTGTTGTCTTCTCATGTTCTTACTTTCGGTGAAGTCGCCTTCTCTCAACTTCCCTTTTCCTTTTGGATCCATATGATTCCTTCTTGCAGCATATTAGACTATGAAGGTCTGTCCTTTGCCTTTTCCATTTGAGGAGACAAACTGAATGTCTTCTTGATAAGTTTCCTTGCTAGTAGAGCATTCACCAGCACCATATCCTAGTCCTCCATTGTCCTTGGAATGTTTTTGTAGGCTTAACATCTTATCCAAGGCTTCAGTGCCACCATCATATTTCTTTCTCAGTTTAAGCTCATCTTGGCACTTATCCAACTCTAATGTGAGCTTTACAACTTCATCCTTAAGAGAATGACACTTTGCACCTCTTGCTCTAACACTTTGCACCTACACTTGTTGGTATCTAGATCTGATCTAGATTCCATAATCACATTCTTAGCATCAACCACTTGTGCTTTCAGATTGGTAAGGGCTAACTCTGATTCTTGAACACTATTGACCAACTGGTTCTATTCCATAATAGCAGCATTCTTAAACATCTTGTATTCTTTTCTCAGAATCTTCATTTCACTTTCCTTGGAGTCCAAGACTGATTCCAATTCATCAGTCAATATTTTTTCCTCTTCTAGTTGAGTGGTCAATAAACCAACCTTTTGGTTTGATTCTTCAAGGAAGGTTCTCAACTAGCTCCAATCCTCATAAACTAGTCTTTTGTAGTTTTTAAATTCATTTCTAGCATTTTGCATCTCTTCTAGAGAACTTACCAGTTCACACTCAAGATCTACTTCTGCATCTTCTTCTTCTTCATCATCATTTCCAAATAGATCTTTCCGGCTAGATCTATCTACCTTGTCTCCTTCCTCTTCATCTTCTTCAAGGTCACTGCCAAACACATCATACCAGTGGGATCTATCTGCATTATCCCCTTTTGATGTGTGATTCTCAATGTTCAACTCATGGGCCATGAAG
Source organism: Cryptomeria japonica (assembly GCF_030272615.1). NCBI lineage: Eukaryota > Viridiplantae > Streptophyta > Pinopsida > Cupressales > Cupressaceae > Cryptomeria > Cryptomeria japonica. The sequence continues at coordinate 284,484,756 of NC_081414.1, read as the reverse complement.
AGATGAGTCTCCTCATCACCATTGCTACTGCAACACTCTAATCTACCTTTGTCATCTACACATGTATCTGCTCTAGTGTTCTTCTCACTCTCACAAGTTGATCCAGCAGTGCAGGGTTCATCTCCATAAAGCTTCTTTAGTCTAACCCATAGACCTTTTGTCAATTTGCATTTATACACCTATGAGGAGACATCACCGGTGAGCCTACTGAATATAGCCTTCAAGGCTTCTTCATTGAACATGCATCTTCTTTCTTCTTCAGTGCCGGTGGGAGGATAGAACTTCCTAGGAAGACCATCAAAAATTGCAATCCAGACATCATAACCTAGGGAGGATAGGTAGACTTCCATTCTGCATCTCCAAATGGTATAGTTTGATCCATTAAACACTAGAGGAGGGATTGACACTAAACAAACCATTGTTTCCTTAATCCAAAATCTACCCAAGTGAGAGAAAGCTTGATAAATAGGGTACCTAGGCTTTGATACCAATTGTTAGACACAATGCACCACTGAGAGGTGGGGTGAATCAGTGGTTCTTAATCTTTTCCCTTTAACTGTTCTAGGTGAGCATACCGGTTAACATATTCTAATTCAATACAAACTTACCAGTTAGTGAGGAGACTAAACATAAATGCATTCACACACAAAGGGACATAACATAACACTATCTTGTACAAGGAAAACCCAAGATGAGAAAAACCTCAGTGAGAAATGTTGTTGGAGTCTACTGCTCCAATCCAACCTCACAATCAAATTGGTTACAAATTTTAGGGCACCAACCCAAGGAGCTACAACTCCTTATTTAGGGCACCAACCAAGGAGCACCAACCCCTACCTGATTTATGGGCTACAACCGAAAGGAGCTACAACTCATACTAGTTTATGGACACCAACCCAAAGGAGATACAACCCCTGCACCGAGCTACAACTTAGTGATCACAATGATAGCACCAAATACAAAAGTAATCATTCTGTTCCAAGTGAATCTTGTAACCATTTCTTATACCTTACTCTGCCGATGAGACACCTTCTCTGCTACACTAGTACACCTCTCTCTCTGCTATTTCTACTTTACCAATTCACCTCTCTCTTTGTCAGTTCTCACTTATTTCAGCTGCTCTACTGCTCTCCATCGGTACTACACTCAGCCGGTTTATGTCTGCCTTCTTTGCAGTTATCTTTTCTTCTTCTCTACCGGTATGGATACTACAGGTTTTTCACTTCTACTGGTTGAACACTTTAACCTTGTTCTCCCTCACACTAAATCTCTCCTCTATCCCCTTGATGAGTACTTGACTGATCTACTCTCACTTGCAACAACCCTATCTTCTTTTGTTCAGCAACAACCTTCAATGCTTTTAGCTTCCTTATTTATAACTTGGTTTTCCAACCAAAAGCCAATTCAAATCTCAGGCAGTAGGGTGTCTTCCACCAATCAAATATTCATCACATCCAATCCAATCTACCTTGGATCAATCACCTGTATTGGAGGAATGCATCTATACACTTTTTTCATTGTCCAGTTCATATTTGCTAAAAATAGCAAATCTAACCCTATTCTTTAGCCTCGAAATCAATCGACACATTTATGATTCAGCTGTTTCTTTCTCGAGGTCAATTTGCAGTTGAATACCAGACATTGATCATGGCACCAACAGATCCCTAGTCTTCCTCTATCGTTCATCTTTCATCGAGTCGCACACTCTGCAACTCCTTCGTGATTGTCTCAATCAACATTTAATGTCGACCAATCACAACTACCTCTTTGACACTAGACATCATTGACCTCTGCATATTCACTACCTCAGCTCTATGTGGCATCACAGTCAATATCCACCTCATCACACTACTCTATCAGTTCATCTTGATCACCAACCAGACACATAACCGGTACACCCATATCGATTCACTGACCCTACCAACACGAATCACCTTGTCGGTTATACTTGCTACCATCACCTTTTCTATACTGTCTATGTATCCCTTATGTCTTCACTTCACTGCTCTATCAGTATAACACCTATATGAATATATTCACATTCTAGCACCATAGCCACTCCGACAACTCTCCTTATCCTTCAATTTGCTGTACTCCTCTTTATCAGGTGAGAACCTTATCTTCCTTGTCTCTTCTATGATATTTCACCGGTTTACATAACATGCCAACTATGACCAATGTAGAATCAGGTAGATGTGTCTGCCAGTGGACAACATACTTTCCAACTTTCTATTGAGACACATTGATCACACCACCCTCCAACTATTCTGCATCATCCTTCCTTCAACATCCTAGTATCACCATGTATATTCCTGTAGACTTACTAGCATTCTTCTTCATCAAATTGGTTCTCCTACCAACTGATTTCTCAAGACGACAAGAACACCATCTCAACTCCTCATTCTTTCTTCACTGTCCCAGTAGCACATCTTGTTTTCACTTGCTTATCTGATGTACATTTCTGATCTAATGCTTCAGGGGCTTCCTTATCTTCCACTTGTACATCTGGTCTCTGCATTCAATCACCTATCTATCTCAGGGAATCATTCTACTGGTACAAGTGACATTACTGAGGGGAGGATACATCTTCAACATGATATATTTTCCGGCGGTTTTCCATATGTCATCCTACACACAGAGGCAACATACTCTGTCAACCTATCGCCTAGCTTGCGATAGCTTCTTCATCCAGTGGGAGTCCTACTAGTTATCCTTACACTAGTAATCTGGTGGCCTACCCATACTTCTCCTTCAGTGTTGACGTGAACCAAATAGCATTCTACCACTTCAAGACAATCAATTCCTATCATGCAATCTCTTCCTTCCGGTTGTATGCAACACCATATCAACAACCCTTTTATAGTGTGGTCACTTTACTGCACCTTTAGAATACTGGTACACACCAGTTCTATATTCTGCATGAAGATGGTCACCTGGTTGTCACTAATGACAACACATCAACTCTTCTCTCATATTGGTCCATCTTCTATTCTGGTTGACATCAAACTCTAATGCCAAGAGCCTCTTGTTCACTAGTTGACATCAATTTCAGAGATACTAGTAACATCCTATACTGGTTGACATCACTGACAACACAATGCCAACAATATTGCCTATGGTGCCAAGGGAGTAATTCATCAAGAAAGCATATATCAATGAGCCATTATAGATACAATTCAAAACTGAAACCAAAGCAACCTCTATTTAATGTGTGCAATTGAGTAGATTGATGGCTCACACGAGGCAAATTAAGAACCAAATGAAGGTTGTGTCTTAGTAAAAAATGCACAAGGTGATAATTATTGCTCACAATTCATCACGCATCATGGAAGCTACAAGTTCATTAGAAAGAAAGAGGAGTGCTAAGGGATCCAAATGAACATCTAAAAAATCCAAAACAATGGAAGTCCCTCCTGCACAGAAACTGAATCAAGATATCATTGATCAACTGCAGTCCACAGGCCCATAATCGAGAAGGTTGAAACAACATTTGCCCAGAAAAGACAAGCTTGAGGATAGGTTTAAAGGGGTTGGAGATGTGTGGACAAAGGTGAGAGGCTTTGAACTCTTCCTATTTCATTTTCTGAGAAAGGACAAAGAAGTGCCAATTTGTAACCCGTGGATAACCAACTTAGGTAAACTAGTTGTTCCAAATGTTTTCGTAGATATTAGATTGATGGAAGTCTTGGTCAAAAATTACAATTCTATGAATAGATGCATTCAATTTCCAAATGGCGAAGTGTTAAGCATATTTAGCTGTGGCACCATAGATGAAGTTTTTAGCTTAGACCCTAACCCTAGTACCCTTGTTGTTTGAAGAACTAGAGGAGGAATTTGTTAAAATGGATACTACTTATAAAGGGTGGAACTTAGCTTTCCACAGGGTTGAGAAGGGCATTCTAACCAAAGAGGATGGTCCCCCATTCAACATGGACATTTTCAGACACTACTTATAGTACACCTATATGTCATGCAGACAGGTTGGAGGTATAGAGGTCCCTAAAGTAGCTAATATTGGGCCGCTGGTGTTAGCAGCAAATGTATAGATGTATGAGCCAAGGCACCTTGTTATGTTGTAGAAAAATTACATGAAGGTTTCTTGAACCTTAGATATAATAAGAAGCCCACTTTCAAGTCTTACACGTTGTTAATGCATTTTATTTTATTTTATGGAATATTTAGGGGTATGTGGCCAATGAATTTAAAATTGAACACAATGGATATAGCAGGTAAAGAACAACCAGTATAGATGTGGACATTAGTTTGGGATTCATGATATGTGAAATCAAACTACATCAAGTTTGAAGAGCTAATAGTAAAGCCATTATACCAGATGTATGATGTCCTATGTGAAGGATCTATTTCCATTGAAGTTAAAATATTTCTTAGACCTGTTGTTTTTTATGAAAGAGGTATTGTCAATCACAACTGGGGCAATTGGTTTGTTCACAAGGATTTTACTTGCTTAAGGATTTATGAAGGAACCCCATATCTGTTGCCAAAACTTGTACCAGATAGAATTGCTTATCTGGAGATTGCAAGACAGTTAAGTGTTTTGAATGCCAAACATTTTGGAGGTATGCATAAGCAAACTTTCCTAGCTGGGACTCTTAGTTGTGGGGATTTTACCATTGTATCAACAAAAGCTTATGAATCCATTGATAGGAAATTGATTGAAGAATACAATTTGTTCAAATATGCTGCTAGAGTCAATTATGACCTTAAGGGATATATTCACAATTGCAAGAAAAGTCAAAATATGGGAGATTATATGCATGTTTACTTGGAAGCAGAGGACGTGTTTAGAAAAATGGAGGAGGAAGAGGCCCAAACGACCATTGATGAATTAAACAAGAAATTGGAAGAAAAGAAAAAGAGATTGCAAGAAATGGAAATTGAAGAAGAAGAGAGTGAAGGTGAGTCCAAAGAAGTCGAGGTGGTATCTAGGCATCAAGCACCAAACACAACAGAAGAGCCACACTTGCAAGAGAAAATTGTTGCTAGGCTGAACATCCATAGTGATGCAAGATATGATGAGTATTATGCCTTTGTGTCTAATGATGTTTTTATTAAGTCAAAATAATTTAAATCATTTTTATATAATTTGAAAGGGAAAAAACTGAGAGACTCTATCCCAAATGTAGCCCCTGAAAAAGAATCAAAATTGTTGGGGAAACTAAAGGAAGAAGTTAGTTTAGAATTGACCACTATAACCCCTCAAAGGGGAAGACAACTTCTTACTGAAGCATGCATGATCATCTTTCCAGGATGGGACATGAGTGCATCATTTATTTTTGATAGCATGTTACATTCTGAGAATAAGGATTTTAAATTGGATATTCAGGGGGTAAATGATGTGTATGTCGGTTCTAGATTTCACCAAAATGAAGAGGCTTTTCTTTTATGGGCTCTTTACCCTCCAAATAAGAGGCCAAAAATTATTTATGTGGATAAAGCCTTTGGTCACATGATGAAATTGAAAGTTGGTGAAGTAGATCCCATTGTTACTGCTGATATGGGTATTGATATTTTAAAATTTAATAAAGGACAATTGGTCAAGGTGATGAAAGAAATAGATCAGTACAAGGGATTATATGAAGAATTGCTAAAAAGAGGAGGACATCCTATGCCACAAATCCATGATGGGTTTCAGTGGAAAAATAAATTTGAGGAAGTGCAACGGGAAAAGGAAAATGCAAAGTGTGAGGGCTGACACAACCTCTATTTTATTGACTAAGAGATTCGAAAAATTGCATGGTTTCCTTGATGATTTATGGGTTGTTTATCAAAAGAATACGGATAATGCAATATCTCACAACCAGATTTATAACAAACTAGGAACTCTGTTGCATTATCAAACAATGGCAAATACAGATGTTGAAGTCATCAAAGGAATACAAAAGTTATTGAAAAAACATGAAGACTTTGACACAAAATTGTAAAATGAATTTAATGAATGTAAGGAAATAGAACAACATGGTTTTCCAGAAATTGAAGATCAGAATGGATAGATTAAGGATAAGGATAAATGGATTTTGGAGTTCCAAAGTCTTCTTAGTGCTTCCCTTAACATTGCCCAGTTTGATTTACTTGACATGATAGACACAATCGAGCAAGTGGAAAACTTCATCACTTTGGAGATTGTGGTCAGAGATATTATCTACAATGCAGATACCTACAAATTAAAGGGATATTTGAAGCACATTCAGAAGTGCAATCAGATGCTTGGAGACTAGCCATAGATATCAAAAGATGTTTAAAGATGTGACTTTGTATTTTATAGTTTTAGTTTGTTAGGGCAGTTTTTAGGTAGTTAGTTTCTAGTTAGTTTTTTGTTAATTTTAGTTTAATGAAAGGATATGCCATTTCATTTTTCAAACTGAATCCTCATCTATATGTGGAGGATCTTTTAGGAGAGACAGATATCACTAGTTTATAGTTTTTTTTATCAAGACAATCTCTATGCATTTTCTTATGAACTTGTTGTCTAGAAGTACCAAGTTGATGGAGGATATGCACTGAAATCAACTGGTTTAAGTATTTTATTTTTAATATAAAGATTCAAGTGTTTCTCATTCATGATGGTATCTATCTTTTCAAGGGATTGATCAGTTCCTTGGATAAATCTATTTACATAGGTTGTTTCATTGTGCAATCTTATGTTGTTGTAATTAAGATTGATTTTCAGTTTGAATATAAGTTTGAAGGATTGGTTGACAAACTTTGAATTGTCTTATTGGTCTTTCAAAGTAAAGTTAAATTCAGTAAGACTAACTGGATGTCACATTTTAATTGCAATTCATATGGAAGCCTTTGATATGATAGTCTTGTTACATTAACAAGTTATTAAAACTATCTCTAAGGTTAAATGTAGGATTTTTCATTTGAAATGATATGAAACCAGTAAGGAATCAAGGCACTGGTCTTTTATTGATTTTATATATTTGAATAAAGTATCTCCAAAGAAAGTTTCATTAAGGAATCATATTTCTAATTCATACAATCACAACTTTATAAACATTCATTTACAAGCAAGCAGATGGAAAACATTCATTTACAAGCAAGCAAGATGATTGATTCTGGTATAGTAAATAGGGTTTACTTATTTTTTAATTTTTATACAATACTTTTATCCTTTATCTAACATAATCGATAATTGGAAGACTTTTCAATAACTAGGAACTGCAACATTAGGAAAGTAAAGAAAAATAGATAAATAAGAACATATTGGTAGGATTACAAGCTCAAATTTATGACACACTCTGAAATGAACTTGTCTGCAACCAACTTTAGATGATTCAAACACACAACTTGCAAGTCCACAAGAATTTACAGGCATGCAAAAATCTACAGTAATTTCACCATCTCCAGTAATTCGATACCCTATAGACTACAAAATTAATCCTTCGATATCACCTGCTAGACAACCCAATTTGCAGAGGTAGAGGTAGAGGAAGAGGCAGAGGCAAAAGAGGCAAAGGACATGTCGAACCTGATTTGCAGAGGTAGAGGCAGATGAAGAAGCAAAAGAAACAAAGGAATTGGCAGAGGTAGAGGAAGTCGAGAGTTAATTCAATCTATCGTGCATGATTTTCAAATGAACTTGCACTTTTTTTTTTTAATAATGCCTCTAGTCGTCGGAATTCCGACTAACATGAGCTTTGTTGGAAAATGTTGTCGGCATCATCATCGATATTTCAACATTATTAGGCTTTTTAAAAAAAAACAATCACATTTGATCGCAAAAAGCCTTGTCCATCAGAAACCTCCATCTGAATTTGAGGCCAAATGTATTAGTGTGTTGTTTTTGGATGCCATTATAAAACCCAACTTGAAGGTTAGGGGAGCCTTTCAAAACCCCCATGCCTATACTCGTTTCTTAATGTTTATTATATTTATTGTGAGGTTTCTTGTTTAGATGGTTGTTGTTAGTTTTCAAGGGCCAAGTATGGATTGTGGTTGTTTTTGGTTAAAGTCTACGCTTGCTTTGAGAAGCTTGGAAATTTTGCCTCAGGTTAAGGGAACCCAAAAAATTTCTTCTTGTTGGCTGAGGGTGCCATTCAAATCCTTGATCTCTGCTCTTATGGGTTATAGTTTGTTGTTGTAGCAGTGTTGGTGGTGCCATCCAGATTTGTAATGATTATCTTATGATTGTTTGGTTGGCTTTTTCTGTTAGTGGTTGCGCTAGTGTTTTGCTGGTGTTAGCTCATTTTTCTGAATTTTGGCTGATGTGTTTCAGTGTTAGTATTTTTGAGCAGCACTATTTGTTGGGTTCCAAATCCTAGTAAAATCTAGAGGGTTTCGGGTCCCCCTAAAACCTATTTTTCCCTTAATAAAAAACTTTATTAATCAAGGGTTTGATTTTAATTAACAATAATAAAGATAGGAAGGGAACCATATCAGTCTTTCCTTGGATGAGGGAGATTGGAACACTGATTTGGAAGGTTCAAACTTTGATTTTGAGTCCTCTTAAAAAAATGGCCATCAAACTAAATGTGGCAGAGCTTCCCCTATGTTCACTACTCATTCCCTTCCATCTCATCAATCTCTCCTAGATAAATCTATCCAGGTGTTGAGTAGAAGTGGTAGACACCCTTATTGAAAATAGCTAAATGCCAACTCATTTCTCCTTGATATGGAAAGGGAGAATCCTGACAATGTTTTGGTGGTAGCCTGTGATGTGACTGTTGATAATTTTAAGATGTTTAAATGGGTGTTTCATCAAATCAAAGAAATCAATGTGAAAATAAGGACCTTTAGCAATAAACAAGACTCACAAACTAATTAGTAGTGGACGGTGGATGAGAGAAAGTGTAAGGCCCCGCTAAGAAACCCTAGAGAAATAGACTAACTAAACCAAATAAAACTGATTTTTGTTTTTAATACTTTCCAATGAGTATTTTAAAACATTATAAGGACAAGAACAAAACTATAATGCACATGCGGAAGACATCCACTAACTTTCCCCTAAGGTTTCCCAATGTTGTTACTAATCTAAGCATAATACACTTGAGATAATAAAACTAAACAAAGATAACATTGATACAACTAAGGGAATATTTCATGAATATCATCTAAATTAATCCACTTAATCAAATTAATAAACCATACAATTACATTGCATAATATAATTACTTTCTAAAACTATATTCATTGAAAACCAATTATGACAGTTTATCATAACATACAAATAAATAATAATTAATGTGAACACATTTAAAATCAAGAGCAATGTTTCCAATTATTGACATAAAACCCTATCATCTAAATCTCATAATACTTGCATCAAGATTACATCATATACACTTCATAGTTACATCATTTTAATTATTTGCCATATAGGCATGGCTATACAAATTTACATCTGATAACATAAGTACAACATTATAAATGCATAAAATCTCCATCTAACTCACTAAGCTAACCATATCTAAGAGTAGCAATTTGGAACATGAAGGATGCCAATTAATGCAAAGAGAGGTTCAAAATATTTGATGGAATAACGCAACTACCACCTGACCATGTGAAACCCAAAGGTCCACCCCCCATGCTAGGAGATAAAATAAGGCCCTCAAGCCTACAAGAAAGGAAATACAACACATGGTGTAAACACACTTCCACTGGGTAAAGACTCAATCAAGACACAGAAAAATAAAACTCCAAATAGGAAAACTCCAAAGGCTACAATCATGGAAATAGGACTCTAGTGCTCACAAGGTGAGAGTATCATCGCATAGCTTGATATGGGTTATCATGGCAGGTCTCCAATGGACCCAACCCCTAGCCCCCATTCAATTCTCATGTGGAACCAACATACCTTTCAAGAAGACAAGGTAGCTGATCACACCATTCCAGGCCTTCCCACCTCATCTTGAGCCTAAATGAGCACTCAAGCCATGAGTGGGGCAATCATCATCTTAATTAATCTGTTTATCTACCCAGCTTTCTAAATACATTTTTTAGGTTATCACTTATTAAACAAACTTCCAATGGGTTATCCCGACAGTCACTTTGGGATTTGACCCCCACTTGGAAGCCACTCCCCCTTATGGCACTAAGAAAACAAAAAAATGAACTCCAAGGCATAAAACATAAGCCAATATCCTCCACAATGAAATCCAATACAAAAGCTTCCATAACTCTTGGTCAGGCATCTTCTTCACAGAAAAGAACATAAGGGGTAATAAGGAAGACCATTTACATGTCGACTCACATTTATAGATACACTGATGAGAAGTGACAAAACAAACCGACAAGTACTGACAAACATGCAAGCGTCTTAAATAAAACAAATGTCATATTTAAAATCTATTATGAATTTAATTTCATTAAAGTTTAAATTTTAATTTAATAATACATTAGAAACATAAAACCTAGCACATTCCCTTTTAAATATATTACCCCAATACAACCCTCAAACAATTAATTTTGGCATAATAGCCAATATCCACCAAACTAGAAGATTCCTAACATATAATTTTTAAAAGATTAAATAAACCAAATTAAATAATAAATAAACCCAAAAAGACAATCACTAGAAGATTTCTTTCCTATTATATTGAGAAATATAATAAATCAATTTATATAATATATATATAAATATAAATGTATATATACTTATATATTTGTTAATAAAAAATGTTGAGCGAACAAAATTTAATGCAGG